>NW_024062925.1:1177500-1335609 GCF_006381635.1 Hibiscus syriacus | reverse complement strand
ATCTTCACAGTGTAGTTTTTGGTATATCTAACTTGGTTTATTGTTTTTGTAGAAATTTTTTTCGGCTTCATTGACATTAAGGAATAAAGTTAGCCTAGCCACTACAATTGCTTCGAAGCTTTCACCTGCACAAAGACAATTGTTTGAGGAAACCTGCTTCGGGCCATGGCTGAGAGTAAAGCATCCGTTGTGGAGATGCTATTTGACCCATTTGTGGCTTCAGACCATGACCAAATCTACCCGACAGTATACAACGTGGTGAGGAAGAGATATGGTTTCATTTTCCACCAGCGTATACTTGTTTTGGGCGGAAGGAGTTCTGCTAATCACTGGTCTACGATTCGGACACGATGATGTAGGTCGGACACTCGTCATATCGCCCGCCCATCATGGTTATCCCGGGTTTTTCCGGATGAGTCAATGGAGAAGCCGAACCTACACGTCGACAACCTGATGAAATTGTTTAATAAGAAAGCTGGTTTCACTCGGATGGATGACGTCGATTTGTCCGAGTATGCCTTCTACTACTTGTGTATGCCGGCTTTTTAGGCAGAGAGGCCAGACAACCTATTCCTCGGAGCTAATAATATTGGTAGAGGACCTGAATGCATGGAATCTGTTTCCGTGGGGTTCGTATATGGAAAGCTACCTGGACTAAGTTGTCTACTGCCTTTGATGACCGCAAAGTTTACGTGGCGATGGGTCGAAATACACTTTGTCAGGCTTTGTTTGGGCCTTTAAGGTAAGAATTTCTATATAATGTTTCTAAAATTATAATTAATTATTAACAATTACTAATTTTGTTATATTGTTTGTAGATTTGGATATTCGAGGCTTTCCCCAGCATGCGTACATATGCAATAAAAACGTCAAATGATATTCCCAGGGCTATTTCCTGGAAGAGGAAAAATCTGTTGGATTGGGAGACTTAATACCATATGCGACAATAAATAATGTAAGTTAACACAAATACTTCATATAATATATAAACAAGTTATTAATAGTAGACGTTTCACTTTGTTTGAGTTTTTATATTGTTAGGAGGCCAACATTCCATTACAAAGACTGACACCCACGGAGGAAGAGCTTGCCACTGATTGGTGGCAAGCTAGTCAGAGTTTTTTTGATGGCACGGATGATGAGCAGCATCCACTTCCTCCAATTCGAGAGCCATCACCTCACCCAGAGCCATCACCGATCGACCCGACTATACACCTCTAGAACGAGAGCCATCACCTATCCCGTCACATCATCGAGCCTCTTCTCCACATCACCTCATGATAGGCGACCGGTAAAGAGGCCACGACATTTATCTCCTTGTTCTCCACCTCCACGGGATGAGTTACGTGATGAGGTCAATGCCTTGCGTGAGGAGATCGGTACTCTACGCGATAACGATGGTGCATGGCGTTGGAGGTGTCAACTTACGTGGTGAGGTTGCCGCCTACGTGAGATGATAGTATCGTTGCAGAATGAGGTTCATACTCTACGCAACGAGGTAAGTTTAATATTTTTCCATATTTAACTTAATGATAAATTTACTCGTAATTTCACTTAGATTAGCCATTTCACTTAGATTGCTTAGTAAATTTATTCGGTTGCTGCCAATTCTGCTAAACGGTGTATTCTTTAACACTGTGAAATAGTATTTGTCTTTGTTTTGTCTTTTGGTGAAAGTAAATTGTTCGTTGCTGCCAATTCTGCTAAACTGTGTATTCTTTAACAATGTGAAATAGTATTTGTCTTTGTTTTGTCTTTTGGTTGAAAGTAAATTTGTTCGGTTGCTGCCATTCTGCTAAACTGTGTATTCTTTAACACTGTGAAATAGTATTTGTCTTTGTTTTGTCTTTTGGTTGAAAGTAAATTTGTTCGGTTGCTGCCAATTCTGCTAAACTAATACCCTGAAGTCAGTATTTGTCTTGTTTTGTCTATTGGTGAAGTAATGCAGTCCATTCAAGTTTCAATTTGCAGAAGAGAAATAGTTTACTTTCGCAACACGAAACTTAAAATCGCAACGAGAGAATCGCAACGCGAAATGAAAATCGCAACGACAGAATCGCAACGCGAAACCAAAATCGCAACGACAAAATCGCAACGCGAAACCAAAATCGCATTGCGATTTTCATTTCGCTTGCGATTCTCTCGTTGCGATTTTCATTTCGCATTGCGATTGTCGTTGCGATTTTCATTTCGCGTTGCGATTTTAAGTTTCGTGTTGCGAAAGTAAACTATTTCTTCTTCTGCAAATTGAAACTTGAATGGATTGCATTACTTCAACCAATAGACAAAACAAAGACAATACTAACTTCAGGGTATTAGTTTGAAACATATTTTTCTTTGTTATCTGATGCATTTTGTGAACTATGATAGATAATGACTTGGGTGAATACAATGCAAGTTTGAAACATATTTGTCTTTGTTTTCACTGTTTAAATATCATGTCTGTTTATTTACTGATTTTGTATTTAATTATTTAGCGGCCCGATAGAGTGGATGCTTTACGTCGGGTTATTGCACGACGAAGTTCATGCATCAGACAGCGTGCACGTGTTATTAAGTCTCCGTACACCCCAATAGTGCGAAGACACCGCAAGAAGAAGCCCGACTCGCCTGTCATCCCTCAAGTCCACTCCTATCGTTAAAGAGGCCCCCCTATCATTCCTCGAGAGTCCCCTCCCACCGTCAAGAGGCCACTGCATTATTGAAGAGGTCCCTCCCACCATTCAAGAGCCCGATTCACATGGTTTATGTAGGCTTCTGAGAAACCCTCTGACGTGCCGGACATAATGGATGAGAGGCTCTCGTATAAGTTACCGGCCAGTACCATTCCGGCAGATGAAGTGGAGAGGAGACAACTACCAGACACAATTCTGGATAACACCCTTTGGGCTAAGACCGCAGTTGATTTTTATCTACATGAGCGGAGCCAGGGGTGTTTCACTGACATATGCCAACTCACCGATGATATCTTTTGTTGCTTGATCGGTCTTGGTGGGGCGTATTATTAGGGGTCGAGACAATGGCTATTTCGATGGGGGGTAAGTCTTATATTTTTCTTATATTTCAATTTGATTAATTTTTTTTTTAAATTTATGTAAGTTACTAATATATGTCTTTTTTTGTAAAACAGCATATCGATGCGTGGGTGACACGTCTTCTAATAATAAGAAAACTTAAGAAAAATAAAAATATACGATATACAATTATGCCGACGTCTTTTAACGCCGTTCACTTGAAGAATGCACGAGATGAATCATTTGATTTGGGCAATGGACAAGCTAAACTTTATCCTGCATGGTGGGAGGTCGATAAGGTTAGTATTATTTTAGATTGAGTTTAAAGGTTTTAAGAAATAAGTGCGCAAATGAATGAATTATTACTTATGATTGCAGGTGTTTATCCCTGTTTTGGAACGTAAACATTGGATTCTCGTCGAGCTTCAGCTCCCATCCCTTAAGACAATAGTGTATGACAGCATGATAAATTACATATCATTGGCTGATTTAAGAGATATTATTAAGGGATGGAGCTCTCATTTGGCTAATTCTTGGATGCGATCAATTATTGGACTCGTTCTGGAAACAAGAAGCCAAAGAAGCTCAATATTACAGTTATTAGATACGAGACCGCGCCACAACAAACGGAAGGAGCCAGAGGAGATTGTGGTCCTCTCGTATGCTTGGCGTTGGAGCGTTTGACGACGGGAAGCATCAAGTATCTACCTCCCACCGATAGAGATAGAGCTGCAGTAGGCTTGTGGTTTCGGCATTATATTGCTAAATCGATATACGAGACGCTGCCTACCTGCATCCGCGTTATAAAAATGTCCATAAACAATTGGTAAGTTTATAGACTTTTGGTTTGAAAATGTTTGGTTAAGTACCTAGAATTCAATAATTTGCTGTTTGTAGGTTTTAGATGTGTAGAAAGTGTTGTTTGAGCAAATGTTTGGTTTCTGCAGGTTAATCTCAGAAGTGAACTGCGTGAAAATGATGTATGGCTGCAAAAGTTGATTCAATAGTTTAATTGATTGTTTTTTGATTGTTTAATTGATTTGTAAAAGTTGATTCAATAGTAGATGATTGGAAATAAGAATTATTACTTATTTTTTGATTGTTTAATTGATTTGTAAAAGATGATTTGTAAAAATTGATTTGTGTAATTGATGCGAACATAATTCTTATTTGTGCTTGTTTAATTGATTGAAATGTAATGGTTGATTTTGTTGATTTCAATCTGCATTATGTTGAAGGCAAAAATGACTATCGCAATGCGAAATGAAAATCGCAATGCGAAATGAAAATCGCAACGAGAGAATCGCAATGCGAAATGAAAATCGCAATGCGGATATGAAAATCGCAACGAGAGAATCGCAATGCGATTTTCATTTCCGCATTGCGATTCTCTCGTTGCGATTTTCATTTCGCATTGCGATTTTCATTTCGCATTGCGATTCTCTCGTTGCGATTTCATTTCGCATTGCGATTTTCATTTCGCATTGCGATTCTCTCGTTGCGATTTTCATTTCGCATTGCGATTTTCATTTCCGCATTGCGATTCTCTCGTTGCGATTTCATTTCGCATTGCGATTTTCATTTCCGCATTGCGATTTCATGTTGGGATTTTCATTTCGCATTGCGATTCTCTCGTTGCGATTGTAATTTCCGTGTTGCGATAGTCAAATGCATGCCTAATAAGTGATAACAACTGAATAACAGAGTTGGTTAAGTCAAAATGGTTGGCCTGAGTCATTAATTCAACTGAAAATGTTAAAAGTTCACACATAAAATCCACATAATACAACGTTTGCATTTAAAAATCACCTAAGTTAACAGTCCCAAAAGGTGAAGCCAATTGTGATTGGGATTTAAAGATGATTGCCTTTTGCTTGACACCATATGAACTTTGGATTTTGATGAGGATCCATATTTTGGTAGAGGAAAAGATGATTTTGATGGCACTTGTGATCCACATGTCAACCTTGTATGACCACTTTCCTTGCACCGACTACATGTCGATCTCTTCTTCTCTTCACCCTTAGACGGTATACGATCGTGACTTTTGGTCGGCCAGGTAGCCTTCTGTCCATGGCTGTGGCAAAACCGTTGTAAGTCATCTGGTATGTCCCACTCAGAAGGATGTGGAATAGGGTAGACAATCTCGGCATAAGTCTGTCGATAAACTTCTGTAGTGTAGCAATCCATAGCGTATGCGCTTGAATCATCTTGGTTTAAATGAAGAGCAACTTTTATAACATGGCCACACAGATAACCAGATGTTTGTCATTTCATACAACTACACGTCTTTGCATTCAGATCGACTAGCCCATTTAAGTTATTATCCAGAACTTGAAACAAAGTGTTTGAACATGGTTCAACTCTCCATAACGTTGACTTCACAACACGTTTCGTTATCTTTTTTTCAGTCCATGGTGTAACACGATGTTCCAATGTTCCTGTAAATTTAAATAAACAATACTTAGTAAAATATATAAATATGATAAGTTACGAATTCAAAGAAATAATACCTGCATGGTTTCTTTTCTTGTAGTATCACTGTTGAATAGAGGCTTGAAAAAACTCCATTAACATAGTAATGGGTAATTTCCGGGAATGACGACTTAGAGCGTTGATTGATTCTGCACTATTAGACGTCATGAAACCATATCTTGCTCCAAGTTGATGTACTCTTGACCATCTTTCAAACCCGACATCTTCTAGTGTTTGAGCAAACTGAGGCAAAACACGTCTTAAACAATTTATATGCTTATTGAAATCCACTTCCCGATAAGCTTTTACAGCCTTCCAGTATGTCCATTTGTGCTTTTTTATACCAGCAGACATTGATTTTAGATTTCTATACAAATGAACACCACAAAGTCCATGAAAGCATCTGGGAACACCTTCTAACAGCGTTGTCAATTGAGTTTGCCCTATCGGATATGATTGTCAGATTGCTAATAGGACCTATGCAATCCCTAAGATGCCCCATAAACCATGTCCATGAATCAGAGGTTTCGATTTACCAACCCCGTAAGCTATTGGCAATATCCCATTGTTAGCATCCATGGCTACTGCTAATAAGTTTACTCCAAGGTATCGACCTTTCAAATGTGCTCCGTCAACTATAATAACTGGGCGCATGCAAGTAATAAACGAACGAATCTACAAAATAATATACACAAGAAATATAATCATTTAAATGTGAAATGCATGTAACTAACAAAAATGAGTCAACAAAATTATATGATTTACTAACCGTAGCACAATGGCGATAAACAGCAACTCAAAGTGTCAATCTCTATCTGTTTTGATATGAGTTACCGACCCAGGATTTTTCAGCTTTAAATTGTGACAATAAGCCGGCAGTTGGGCAAACGATGCTTCTGGCAACCCCCTCAACAATTCCAAGGCATAACATTTGGCTCTCCAAGCTTGAAATATATACTAATCTTGAACCGAGCATTCATGTCAGTCATAATTTCATGTCCCCGATATACCCTGCCATTCAAAAACATTAACTTAGCCAGAAAACCACCCAACACCTTTTTGTTTGCCTGTCTATGGTGAGGAAAAACTTGGGTTCTTGAACATGTATGTTATCAATAAAAGTCCTAACTTGAAACATTTCGCAATCTTTATTCTCTTTGCAATCATACGCCACGTACAGTTTTTGTCAATCATACACCTTGTTTCGAAACGATCTTTGCTTGATTTGTTAACTTTTAGTTGATAGCCATCTTCCACATTTCGTATACAAAGCTATCTTCAAGTCTTCCTTTGTATCAAAACAATCATATTTCTTGATACGAATAACTTTTGTGTAACAATCAACTGCTTTCTTTACCAACTCTTCTTCCGGTATCTGAAGTAATTCTGGCATATTCCAGTTATACGCCCGTGGCATTTTCTTTTCTTCGGGGACTTTTTCTTCTTCTTTTTCTTCTTCAGGATTATATGAATTACAGAATGGATGTTCAACATATTCATTCACAGTCGTAACTTCCTCCTCATTATCATCAACAATACATTCTTCGGCAACGGCTGTTTCATCATCAAAATACGGGTATTGACCAATATCAAAATCATTACACGCAGGTCTGTTTCTTCTTCTGAAACATCATCAAAATCCGTGTATTGACCAATATCAAAGTCCGATATTGACCAAGACCAAATTTCGAATACTGACTAGTACTCACAATTTTTTCTGTTGGCTCATCATCGTCTAACTGGTCAATACGAAAACCGGAATTTGGTGCTGAAAGTTGATTGGGATTTGGATTAGAAAGGTTGGGTTTTTGAGAAAAACTTAGTTGATTACTACCCGCTACTGACCCAACAATACTACTTCTAAGTTCAACAACATACAATGTAACATCATCTTGTGAAACACTAATGTAAGCAATGAATCGTTCAACATCTTCATTGTCGGTTAACAAATAAACTTTACCATTTCTCTGATAAGATAGCCTAAATCCACTTAGGGGCTCTAAATTCAATTTATTTGAAACACGTAGCATTAGAGTTTCATAGTTAACTTTTGTAAAGACAATTTTAGTTGAAGATTCATGGGTAAAGGCATATATTGTAAAACACCATGAACATTATCCCATGACCCTCCAAACACAAATCTATCCAAACATGATCAACATTAGATGATTTCATGGTTGTAATTAATTTACTAAACAGAGAGCTGCGAACTAAAACCTGTTGCCGGATTGGGAATGATGTCGTTGGATATAGGAACGATGTCGCCGGAGAGAGTGATAGATGGAGATGGAATGAGTTGCGATTTAGGGATTTAGTTTATGATTGCTGTTGTTGCGTAGTTATATACCCAAAATTTCAGTGTTGTGATTACAGATTCTCGTTGCGATTTACGGATTATCGTTGCGATTTACAGATTCTCGTTGCGATTTACGGATTATCGTTGCGATTTACGGATACGCGTTGCGATATACGAATACGCATTGCGATTTACGGATACGCGTTGCTATTTACGGATACACGTTGCGGTTTACGGATACGCGTTGCGATTTATGTGTTCGCGTTGCGATTTTCATATTCGCGTTGCGATTCTTGAAAATCGCAATGCGAATTTGTACTATCGCATTGCGATTTTCAAGAATCGCGTTGCGATTTTGGAAACTGATTTGCGATTCTGGGGATCGCGTTGCGATTTTTATTTCGCGTTGCGATTTTGTTGGTCATTTTGGCAAATCCAAAAAAAGTTGGTTAAAATCGTATATTATAAGGCATTTTTGGTCACTGAGGCGATTTTCTCTAAATAATTATAATGATATGATAAAACTTAAGAAGTTTGACTTTCTTAAAATATGTGCATTATGAGAACAAATATAAAATTGAGGGAATAGTATAATATGAATCATCATCCATGGGTGTTTCCAGTAAATGATTATTTTCCAGCTACCTCCAACCGTGCATTCAGAACAACGCCGAGCGTGCATGGCGACCTTCAACAGACTGCATGGCGACCTACTTCTTCGCCCCGACTGCATGGCGACAAATACCTGCTTCGCCCCGACTGCATGGCGACAATACCTGCTTCGCCCAACTGCATGGCGACCAATCTCACTCCTGTAGCATTCGCACCATCTCAAGAATTAATTCTTGGAGAGTATTATGCTGTGAATAAATTTTTTTTCACAATATTATTACGTGAGTTCAGCCTGCAGTTCCCTCCAAAAATTTACTCGCTTCCAAATTTTCAATTTTCTCACTAAAAAACACGGAAACTATGAAACAATTCGATTATTACCAAATTCCGTCGCCACCGCCCTCCCAAAACCGCCGGCCACTTTTCAACAAACGTTAACAGTATCCGAAATACCGATCTCGTTCATCCGATTACACCAATTTACCTCCAATTTCTCTCGTTTGTTCATATTTACCCGATCTACCCCTCGGATTCTGCCGGTTTTACTCCGTCGTAACTTTCCAATCCACTAAAAAATTAAACTCTTCAAATTCTTTCTTTTTCAGAGGGGTAGATTTTGTTAGAAGGAATGATGAGATTTATACTTCTAGGTAAGTTTTTTTCCCTCTCTTCTTGTCATTTTCAGTTGATGTGTTGTTTGTAATTTGTATCGTTGAAGCCCTTTATTCACGGCTTCCTTTCGTTGTGCTAGAATAGTATAAACTTTATTAGTTAGTGCTGCTTTTGCTATTTGATTGAGATGAACTGGCTTGCTTTTCCGATATCATTGATATCAACTAATAGTATGATTAGTGGGCGCTGAATCATCAATGCCAAGTATAGTTTCTTAACGACTCGGACTTTTGCTACTTGGCTATTTGCTTTTTCCAATAACGTAGCAAATAGAAAAATCACTCACCAAGCATGGTGATCTCATGTCAAGGGTTAATACAAGTTGTTGAAATTCAAAAATTTGAACTTGTTTTAAATCAATTGTATTTTAAAAAATTTCGATTATTTAATTAACTCCAAATTTGAATAATTTTCATCCTTGGTGTGATTTCAGGTTGGAAGTCGGAACATAATGAAATCAGATGATTTAGAGTTTGAATTCTTGTTCAAATTATTTCAAGTTCTGATTAATTTATTTTATTGTTAATTCTTTGTGATCAAACAAAGTTGTTCTAAATTAAGATTGATGGAGTATGATTTTCATTTTCGGGGTAAGAAAATTGATGCATGCATGTTTGTACATTGCACCCATCCTAGGAAAAAGTGAGCAACCAAGGGAAAATTGTCAGCAATTATTTGATTGAATTGTTGTACAAAACCACTAATAGGAATCTGTCTTACTCTGCTTGGAAAAGCTTGTTATTCCTAGTTTAGTGAAAGCAAGTGACATGATATTCCATTTTGTAATAAGGTTTCTGATTTTATCCTTCTTTTTAGTTGTTGATGCCGTTAGTTCTAAGTCATTATTGTTGTGTAACATATATCATTTCCTTGGATGCTGTCGGAACCAAGTTTATTTAAGGATATCGATTTGATCTAGATTTAACGAGTTTGATTTAACTTGATAAAATTATTTTTTTTTAAATCAGGTTCGAGTCGGATGCTATAAAGGGTGAAATTAGATCAATTTAAGGTGAAAAATTTCTTACTCAACCTGATCTGACTCGATATAATAATATAATTTTTATTTATATATTTAGGTATAATTGGATGTGAATTTTTACCCCATAATTTAGATCATATTTTGGATCAAATGAGACATTCCTAAACTCAAATCAGATGAAAAGGATACACTTTTTGGATCAAATGAAAACCCATCCAATCCGACTGGTTACCATGTAGATTTATATGTCAATTCTCTACATAATTAACTTTTCATTAAATTATTGCTGTTTTTTATTTTAACCTTTAAATTATTTTTTTATGTAATTTTTATCATTAGCGTTATATGTTTTTTTTCTAATTTTGATCAACGGTTGTTAAAAAATTATTAAAATTTTTGAAGTATAATATAATAGTTTTAGTCCTAAAAGCTTGTTCTTTTATTAGTTTAGTTTTAATTTTAAATATATAATATTTACAAATGAAGACCAAAATAATGATAAAACTTACAGAAAAAAAACAAGAATTATCGATACGATGAGACAGATGGAGTCCGGGAAGTACTATGAGGTGGTTTGTGATTTGGTACGTATAATTGAGCAGACAGAGGAAGAAAGCGAGGATCGAGGTCTGGCGTTTGATTTAATGAGAAAGGTTGTGTTCCTACCGGGAAATTTGTCACGAGCTTAGATGAGAATTTAGGGTTCTTGGAAGAGGAATTAGGGTTCGTGGTGGAGACGAGAAATTGGGGATTTAGGTCAGTAGATGAGCGAAAAGGTTGAGGCTGATTTAATTAAAGGTCAAAACGACAGTGTATGGGTAACGAAGGACGACGTCGTTTCGGGATATACAGGAACGGGTTTAAAGTAAGTCTATGAGAATGAAGGCTTGGGACTTGGGCCGATAGAAACCACGAAGCAGCGGACTGCTGGTGGAGTGTCATACTCCAAATGTGAAAATGGTTACCTGAGCCCACCAGTATAACAACTCTATTAGAGCACAACTGGCAAAATCAACTTAGTACATTTGTATAGCATAAATAGATAAATTTGTTAATGTACCGGGATATCTATGAATTTCAATGGGAATCTGAGTTTCTTTTCACCCTTTCTTCTAAATCCTTAGTCTCTTTCTATTTCCAAACATTACAATTGGTATCGAGAGCTAGGTTTTTTGGATCCAAAATAGTAAAAAAAAATGAGTGTTAATGCCCAAGAAAAAATCAAAGATGGTTGAAACAAATCCACCGGAAATGTCTGACCAGTCGACTGAAGAAATTCCTGACGGAATACCTAAATGGTGGCTCGATTAGAAAGCCAGTTGGGAAAAACGTTATACAAACTTGGAAGCTCAATCTGCTGAGACTCGAGGCTTTTTGCAACGAATCCTTCAGTTGGTTGCTAAGACTGCGGCTGAAGGAGAGCATCAAACACCAACAGTCAGAAAGCACAAAAAAAACTCTCTCCCAAAGTTGAAGGTAAAGCTCCTATCCAAGTCACTGTTATTGATGCACATGAAAAGTATTCATTAAATCCCCTAGAACCAGGCATTCTAGCTTTTAAACCTATATTCTTTCCGTCTTCTTCTGGGCATTTTGACAAGGATAAAGCGGGTGCAACCTTGAAAGATTTAAGTGATTCTTTGAATCTTGCACAAGTAGATAATCACAATAGATCTGATCTGAAACAAACACAAATGTTTATGTTCCAACACCGAGAATAGAACTACAATTTTTTGATGGCACAAATCTACGAAGTTGGGTTCAAAAATGTCAGAAATATTTTAATATTTTTGCGATTTTTGACCATCAGAAGTTGGAGGTTGCTACATTGTATTTATCAGGTCATGCCAATACATGGTTTGATGCTTATGTGATACAGAAAAACAGGGTTACATGTCATGAAATTGTGGCCGATTTGTGCTATAGGTTCTGTGATAAGGAGCAGGTCGATGTGATTGAAGAATTTAATAAACTGGTCCAACGATCTTTTGGGTGGGAATATCAGGCCAAGTTTGAAGAACTTCCATCATGATTTGAGCAAAGGCTACTTTGTTTCAAGTTTTATTAGTGGGCTCCGGATGATCTCAATACAAAGTCAAAGTGCTAGAACCAAAGACTGTTGCTGAAGCTTGTCAAAAAGCTAAATTATATGAACTTTCGATGGAGGTTGATGTATTCGATCCAAGTCTGCCTTTTGACAAAATACTTTTGCTTCTTCCAACCTCCTTCCTAAAGCTACTTCTACACCAGTGCCTAGTAGCCAAAATACAAACACTATTCCAAGTAATTCGAAACAAACCTTGATTGAGTATCAACAACATCACAACATTTGCTTTAAATACGGGGGGAAATTCCAACCTGGGCACCAATGCAAACAGAAACATTTGAATTCTATGGAAGAAGATGATACTGGAGAGTTGGGAGATGACAATGTCATAGAAACGGTAGAGCATCAATTGCCAGTTGCTGAAGATGAAGTAGGGCCAGAAAACCCATTCGAAATCTCTATCAATGCTTTACAGGGAATCACCGGGCATAATATTATTCGAATATAAGACAACATTGGCAATGAAACTTTGAACATATTGGTTGACAGTGGTAGCACTCACAGCTTTGTTACACCTGCTTGGGCTAAATAAGGCACAGAGCTGGTTCAAACTACACCATTGGCGATTACAGTAGCTAATGGAGAACGGTTGATAAGTATTTCCAAGAGTAATAATTTGACATGTTGTATGCAAGGTCACTATTTTGCCTATGACTTTCATGTATTGCCTATAGGAGGGAGTGATATGGTCCTCGGCGTTGATTGGATGACTCATTATAATCCAATCCTTATGGATTTTCGAAATAGGATGATGACCTTTAGTAAATAGGATAAGGATATCACATTGCATAGAGGAAACAGGACTGTTCCAATAAAAATGATTTTAGGTGAAAAATTACAAAAGCTCGCTGCTAAACAGCCTGATATTGTTGGCAAATATTATTGGTTGAGTGCTGAAAATTCTAATTTAGATACACCTCTAGTTGTACAGCCTCTTTTGCATGAGTTTCAGCAGTTTTCGATGAACCCCAAGGCTTACCTCCTGTGCGATCTCATGATCATGCCATAGTACTGAAACAGGATACTCCCCCTATTAATCTGAGGCCATAACATTTTTTGTATCAGCAGAAATCAGAGATTGAAAGACAAATCAAGGAATTATTGGCTGCTTCAGTGATACAAACAAACAAAAACTCGTTTTTTCATCTTGTTTATTGGTTAAGAAGGATTGAACTTGTTGATTTTGTGTTGATTATGGATAGTTAAATCAACGGACTGTCAAAAATAAATTTTTAATTCCGGTCGTCGACGACTTGTTTGATGAGCTGGTTGGGTCGACTTATTTCTTTAAAATAGATCTCCATTCTAGGTATTGGCAGATTCGAATCAAGGAAGAAGACATTCCCAAGACCATTTCGCACTCACCGTGGGCATTATGAGTTTAAGGTCATGCCATTTGGCCTAACAAATGCCCCCAGCGACTTTCCGAGCACTGATGAATGATCTGTTTGGTCCATTCCTTAGGAAGTTGTCTTGGTATTCTTCGATGACATTTTAATTTATAGTCCATCCTTGTCAGACCACTTGACTCATTTGAGAACTGTTTTAGAGATTTTGAAGAGAATTCAACTGTTTGCGAGAAGGAAGAAGTGTTTCTTTTCTCAACAACAAGCGGAGTACCTTGGCCATGTTATTTCTCCTTTTGGGGTAGCGACTGACCCTAGTAAAATTGAAGCCATGCGCAACTGGAAACAACCTAAGTCTCTCAAATACTTGCGTGGTTTTTTGGGCCTCACGGGTTACCACAGGAAGTTCATCAGAAATTATGGTGAAATAAGTCACCCACTTACAAACATGCTTAAAAAGAACGCCTTCAAGTGGTCCGAGGAAGCTATGACTACTTTTGAGAATATGAAATTGGCTATCTGTAGTGCCTCAGTACTAACACTTCTGGAAGTTAATAAACCCTTTTGTTTGGAGACTGACGCGAGTTTTCAAGGCTTTGGAGCTGTCCTATCTCAAGGTGGCAGTTCAGTTTCTTATCTTAGTAAAGCTTTGGGTTCACACCATGCTGATAAGAGCGTTTACGAAAAGGAATATTTGGCTATATAAATGGTTGTGACTAAATGACATCATTAACTTAAAGGTCGACCCTTTGTTATTAAGACGGATCACGAACCTCTTAAGCACTTGTTAGATACAAAACTTCTCGGGTTGGATTATACTATCCACTATAGAAAGGGCAAAACGAACTTGGTTGCTGATGCTCTTTCACGCATTTATGAAGATAATTTGGAGTTGAACCTACGTTCTGCTACTAGTTTTATTCCTACTTGGGTTGAGGAGATTGAGACTACTTATGTTGAAGATGAGTTAGCTAGGAAGATCATTACTGCTTTGACAGTAAAGAATGGTTCTATACCCGATTGGACGTTTGTGAAGGGTGTTTTGCGTTTTAAAGGAAAATTTTATATTGGGCCTGCTGAAAATTTGACACATGACTTGGTTGTAACTATGCACGACTCTCCTTTGGGTGAATATTCGGGGGGACATGCAACCTACCAACGCCTGCACTCTTATTTTTATTGGCCTGGACAGAAGGCTATAGTTTTGCTATGTGTCTGAAATTGTGATATATGTCAACATATTAAATCTAAACATGTTGCTAAGCCCGAGTTACTCCAACCATTGCCTATTCCATCTAACGCCTGGGAGATCATAGCCATTGACCTTATTGAAGGTTTGCCTACTTCTCTAAGGTTCAATTGTGTTTTGGTGGTCGTGTATAAGTTCACAAAATACAAGCACTTTATTTGTCTTGCTCATCCTTACATTGTATTCGAAGTAGTTAGAAAATATCTTGACAGTGTTTACAAGTTACATGGGCAGCCACAGGTGGTTATTTCTGATCGTGATAGGACTTTCACTAGCGTGTTTTGGAAGGAATTTATGAAGCAGCTTGGTATATCTACCCTATTCAGTACAACATACCACCCGGAAACGGATGGTCAAACTGAGAGGTGAATCAATGTTTAGAACAATATCTCAGGGCTTTGTGTTTTCTAAAGCCTAAAGATTGGGCAAAATGGCTGCCAGAGGTCGAATGGTGATATAACACAAATTTTCATACTGCTATTAGCATCACTCCGTTCGAAGCTTTGTATGGTTACAAAGCCCCATTATCAGCTCCTATTCAACAATCACCAGTTCAAGCAGTAAAAAAAGTAATGCAACAGAGGGAACAAATCAATCAAGTGCTTAAAGAAAATCTACTTAAGGCTCAGCATCATATGAAGTAAAATGCAGACAAGCAACACACAGATAGACAATTTCAAGTAGGAGATATGGTGTACCTCAAGCTCCAGCCATATCGTCAGACTTCCGTCGCCCTTCGCAAGAATTTGAAACTTTCTGCTTGATTTTTTGGGCCTTACGAAGTTATTGAAAATATTGGCTCAGTGGCATTTCGCTTACTGTTACCACCTTCTTCAAAGATTCACACGGTTTTTCACGTGAGTTTGCTTAAAAATAAAATCGGGGAGAAGAGTGTTACCTCGATTGATCCGCCCGAGGTCGGGACTGATGGTCAACTGAAGGTATACCCGGCGGCAGTGTTGGACAAACGAGTTATCAAGGGGCAAAATCGTGAAGTCACTCAATTATTGATTCACTGGTTCAATCTGGCGAAGGAACATGCTACGTGGGAAGACCTTTCTGTCTTGAAGTCGCAGTTCCCAGACTTTGATCCTTGGGG
Organism: Hibiscus syriacus; assembly: GCF_006381635.1. Lineage (NCBI taxonomy): Eukaryota > Viridiplantae > Streptophyta > Magnoliopsida > Malvales > Malvaceae > Hibiscus > Hibiscus syriacus. Next base: position 1,319,757 of record NW_024062925.1, on the reverse strand, counting down.
ACAAGGATCCAGTGCAGGAGGGGGTATTTTCACGAGCTCAGATGTGAATTTAGGGTTTATGGAAGAGGAATTAGGGTTCGTGTTAGAGGCGGCAGAATTGAGGATTAGAATAATTCGGGATTTAGGTCAGTAGATAAGGAACGAAGAGGTTGAGGCTGATTTAATTGAGGAAGTTCAAAACGACAATGTATGGGTAATGAAGGACAACGTTGTTTCGAGAGATGCAGGAATGGGCTGGAAGGAAATCTATGAGAATGGAGGCTTGGGACTTAGGCCGGTTGAACCCACGAATCAGCAGGCTGGTGAAGGAGTGTCATACTCCAAATGTGAAAATGATTACCTGGGCCCACCAGCATAACGACAACTCTGTTAAAATACAACTGACAAAATCAACTTAGTACATTTGTATAGTATAAATAAAGAAATCTGTTAATGTACTAGGATATCTATGAATTTCAATGAGAATCTGAATTTCTTTTTACCCTTTCTTCTAAATCCCTAGTCTTTTTCTATTTCCAAATATTACAACCTTGATGACTCGACCAAGTGGCTTGAAATTATTTGTGGGATTCTCGACAAGAAAGAAAGCCAGAGCTTTTCCATTTGAAGTTTATAATAATGTAATATGAGAAGCTGAAGCTACATGAGAATATCAATGAGTCTGCTGTGGCTCCACCTCCATTGCAGCACAGGGGAAGTTCTTTATTGGCCATCATCGATCTTCGAACACAACTTAATCTAATCTATATGGACTATATCACAAGTAAGTTGTAATCTGGCCGCTGTTTGGTTTACCACTATATCACAGGTAAACTGTATCTATTTATAGATCTTATATCTATTTATAGATCTTATTGGGAGGTTTTGCTATGAGATACCTAAAATAAGGCTAATAAACGACGTGACTGATAAAAAAGTTATAGGTTAAAAGTGTTACCTACAATGTTATAAGTTGAAACCGAAAAAATTATCAGTCGGAGTAACATAACAGGTTGTATTAAAATGTTATACAGGGTAATAAAATGAGTTATAAACGGTAGATGTTATAAATACTAATAACATTTTAAGTTTAAAAGGTTACCAGAGTTTAAACTGATGAGACCTTAGATATTCCAACAATAAAAAAATAAATTAAAAGTTGAAAATGTTACGAATATATATAAGAAATATGGTTTCACTCAATAATGTCATAGTTCACTAAGAAATAGGTTGCAATTTGTAATGTTAATATTTTTATTAATAAAATAGGTTGCACCCAAGAATATCATAGTTCATTAAGAAAGCATTGTTGCAATATGAAATCTTAACATTTTTAATAATAAAATAGTTGAATCTAAAATGTTACCAAAGTTTAAATTGATGTAATCTTGAATTTTCCTACGATAAGAAAATAAGTTAAAAGCTGAAAATGTTATGAATATATATAAAAAATATGGTTGTGCTCAATAATATCATGATTCACTAAGAAATAGACTGCGATCTATAATGTTAATAATTTTATTAATAAAATATATTGCTCTCAAGAATGTTATGATTCACTAAGAAAATAGGTTGTGATATATAGTGTGATGTTAATATTTGAAAGATAAAAACGAGAATATTCGAACAACTAGCACCCAAAACTTATGATACAACAAAGGCAAACAAGTTAAATGTTGTGACAAAAAAAATGAATGATTACAATGCATTGGCTCAACAGTTAGAGTTACCTCATGCTGTTGGCTTGCTTAAGAGGCTCTATTCAATTCGTTAATGAAATATAATAGGGTTAGTAAACCAAAAATGGTAAATAAAAAGCAAACTCTGTTTCACGGGATCATTCGGTAGACTTCATTTGCAACATGACAAAAAACGGCCGATCAAGTTCGTTATGGAGTTTTTTCTTCTCAATTAGTTTAATTACACGTTAATAATCATGAATCATGGGGTTCTTGGGCCATCAATGTAATGCGATGCTTTCCGCTGTCTGAACGGAGGTTCTCTCCTTTAATTCCAAGCTGGAAAATAAAATTTATATGAATTTAGCAGTGGCAGTTGGACATGATCCTTCGCACGTATGAGACTAGTAATTACCTCGATCGAACTTTCTCTCTCGGGGGAGAACCACCGTAAGAGCACCCCAAGGTGAAGTATGGCAGGGATTAGCTTAAACAATAGAGGAGTTGTCACCTGAGGATATGGAGTTGAAACCATCAATATTTTACTATAAAAAGAACCAGCATTTTCGGATTTCTTTCTGTTGTTTTCGTAAGTTTGAATTTGTTATAGTCAATGAGAGTATACGAATCGAGCCAGGAATAAATTATACCAGGCTAAGTGCTGTTGTGCCAAGAAGTAGCAGGTACAGTTTACCCTGGAAAGCTCAAGGTTTCAGTTATGGAGAAGATCATAACGCCCACAAAGTATTAGCCATCTTCTCAAATCAACAGTACAATGAACTCGGATAGTAGCACTGACCTCAACGAGATGGATATTTGTAGCACGGCTGAGAAGAACGAAAGCGAATTCTCCTATCTGTGCCAGGGACATTCCAACCTGTACAAGTAAAAGAACTCGAGTTACTTAAAACTCCAAAGGCAATACATATCGGGCGTGCATCAAATATAGCTTACAAGCAGTGAAGTCTTGTTGTTGTATCCGAAACCCTTGACAACCAAAGCAATTATTATTGTTTTTACGGTGATAACCAGTATAACAGATGCAAGTAAGATATCAACATGGTTCCAGAGAAACTGAACATTGATCAGCATCCCTATGCTAGCCAGGAACAGTGCGGCGAAAAAATTCCGAATGGGTTCGATCTGCACACACAGACTAAATTCAATCGAGGGATGACTAGAAGGAAGAGCTGATAATAGCATCCAATATAAATGAATGCACTATCATTATATGACAGTTTGTAAAGCATAATCTTAACTTGTTCAAGTGTGTGTTGGGCAAGATCAGTTGTTGATATCATCAATCCAGCAGCAAATGAACCCAATTCTAAGCTCAGCCCCAGCTTGTCACTACACTGAAAATTAAACAATCAATTAACTATAAGTTCCAAAAAAATGTGCAGATATCTGACTGGCTTAATTTATTGCAACAATGTAAAAAACAAACTGATCAGAAACTGCAAGATTTCTTTCTATGTTTGTATACCTTAAACTAATGATTTTAGCAGTTGAGCATGTATCGTTATGTACTTCAACTCTCTGAATCTCAAGCAGATATCAAAACACGATTAATGCACCTCATTAATATTACATAGAAGCTTATATTTTTAGATCTGTAAGGCTGATCACCGGTATTTTAAAACCATAAGTTTAGGCTTCATCACAAACCCTGCTTGTCAGTTGTTCATGTGCCACTAAAAGAATGGACAGTGTATGGAAAATGGTATAATAGTAATTTCTTCACAGATAAAACAAACACAAGATTTGGAAGAAAGGGTGTGTAGATGTGGATATTGCATACAAAAATCCAGATGCTTAACAAAGTGAAAGTAAAAAGAAGACAAACCAAAAAGAAACGCAAAACATACCCAGGCCACAAGTAAGCAGAACGCCACAGATGCCAGTTGATAGAGTTCATCCGTCTGCACATATAACAAGTAATTAAACAAATCATAACAGATAACAAAGTGGAAAAAAAAATCAGTATGCAATTCTATCTGCAGATAACATATATACCTGTGATGAAAGGCTTATCATCAGTTTAAGCAACCAAGGCAGGCAAGTACGAGACAATATTGACAAAACAGCCAAAAAGGCAGCCAATGTGACCAACCTGGTTAATATAATATAGTGTTAACTGTTAAGACTTATCTCAATACTGAAAACACCATGAATAGAGAAAAATATATCACGGGAAAACAAGAAGTTATAGTCTTAATCCTAATCCAAAGCCAAGTGTCTATTCTTATACCATTACAAGCACAAAACATCAAAACAATAATTGTCTATGACTCCTGATCTGATCGAAGAAAAGTTAGTCTAAGTGGCTAATATTTGAATCTAAGGCTCTAAGCATGATCTATATTTCAAGTTTTAGGAAAAAATGCACACTAACAAATAGTGAGGAGCGGGAACCATGCCCTCACTTAAAAGCTAAGCCTAGTCCTTAGTCGCATATTTTCAACTTATGTGGCATCTAAAAAACATGAAGAGGAGTGCTATTTATCCAGTAATCCAGATCCAAATTGGAATATGATAGTTCTTCAAGTTTTCCTCGTACAATTTAGTCATGGACATTACTCCTTGAAGAATACCGGAAGTTCCAACAAGAACCGGAAGCAACGCAAATAGTAATCCCACAGCACAATCCTGCAAATTTAAAAACTGCTAAGGACACAGGGAATGATAAAAAGTACATGTCATTGACAAAATCTGTAAAGCAAAACAGAACTTAACAATGGAGTGAAGAATCAATACTTGCAGAATAAGTGTGCCAATGATGACTTGGCCGTGAAGCATATTGTTAGAATTCTTTTCCATCAAAAATTTAAGCACCTGCCATTGAAAAAGAGAAAAGCAACTTTAGAAACCGAAATATAGTAAACAAAGATAAAGATCTCTACAAGTACTGTGTGGGTGTCTAAACTCGTTTGATGTGCATAAATTTGTTTGCTCAATTAGTGAGGGAAAGTATGAATGTGCGTAGATTCTGTAAGCATCTCTAAAAGATTTCCACGAAATTTTACCACAGCTGTTGAAGACATTGAAAGGAATACACCAACAAATACACCCTCTGGAAGTCTACCGCCACATAACTGCAAACAGCACCCAATTAATACTGTGCGATTCAGAATTACAATTGTGGTATACAATGGTCCATAAGTATAAGAAAATTAAGAAAGATAACATGTTTGCATGAATCATGTACCTTAATCATTTTCAGATAATGCATATCGTTTTTTTCCCCAAAAAAAAAAAGGCAAACCCAAAATTGGATTTGAAGTCAAGAAACAGGAAAAAATTTGAACAACACAACAGCAAGAAGCCTCTTTATGACCCAGATATACAAGAAACCTCAATAACTAGATAAAAATTATGCAACCTCAGTGCACTCAGATTCAGGTGAAGGTGGTAACATCAATTAATAAAGATTAATGAAACTGAACCAACAGAGACTTTGTGTCAAAATTAATAGACATACTGAGGCTGTAATTCCACAGAGGCACATAAATAGAACTATCTGGAGTAGCCCACCTACGACGGCAACTGCTCGAACAACTCGAAGCTTAAAATAAAAAGGATGAAGTTAGAGAAATGATATGAAGATTGATGTAAAGAGTATGATACAAATAGAAAAGAAAAGATTCAGAGGCACAATGCAACCTTCGCAACAGAGAACTCCAGGCCCAATGCAAAAAGAAGAAAAATCACACCAAACTGAGCTACTGTTTCAACCTGCATGATTCAAATGAGAGAAAATAAATAAATTATTAAATCTTATAATAGATGAATAACCAACAAACATTTTCAAATGGAACAGCCTCTAATGGAATGAGATCACCCTGGCCATTCTCAAGAACACTACACAATTCAATTGCAGTTGCTAGCAACAGTATAACAGAGTCTAATCAGACCATAATATTACTTACTGGAACTTAAAACCTCGTCTATGTTTGCTTCTATTTATTGCCCTAGTTTGATAGAGGCACCAAACGACCGACTAACAATCGTAATGAAATATGCTCATATAAAATTAAAGAAATTAATGGGAAAAAAGACATAGACAGGTTTCACAAGAACAGACCAATAAGAGCAGTGGATTGTTTAGGGAGGCTTCAGATGAACTCTAAGAGAATCATAATAACTAATATTAAATAAGATGAAGAAATGCAATTTAAAAAAAAAAAAAACACTCCTTTTTCATAATAAAGGCTCCATGCAAGAGAGTGAATAATGGCATTATGATCAAGAAGCCATCACTCAACTCAGTTACAAAGGGTTTAATAAATAAGATGTCAGTGTTGATAGCAAAATTTTAATGAAATGTAAAACATACTTGCACCATTTCACCGACAAAGTTAAAACCTCCAGGTCCAATAAGAGATCCTGCCAACAAATATCCAGTAATCACCTGTAAAATATGTAACAATAAAATATATGGGAAATTAGAAATCCAAGGCACTCTGGAGGGACCAAAAACTCAAATCAAAGACTAAATAGGCTTATATCAATAAAATCAGACCGGTTGTCCAGCACAAGCAAATGCAATGCCACCACAAGTTGCAGATACGATGACAACTACCAAATCTGATATCAGTCTATGGACCATAAGCAAGAAAGTTTAAATCAGCTTATTAGTTAAATGTAAAAAAAAAAACAGCTGTGGTGAAACGAATATGATAAAACATTTACCTCAAGTCCAGTTGTAACACTGGATATTTTGATTTAAAATTAGATATGATGAAGACATTGTCCTGAAAATAAATCAACACCTCAGATTTCTAAGTACAAAAAAAATCTCAACATAAGTTTTAACCAATCTAACCTTTCGATCTATCAATGTCGGTGTATCTTCAGCTCTATTATCATTCTCTAGATTGAAAACGTCATGGAGTTGAAATGATCTAAAAGGAGGATGCAAAAGGTGTGAGGGAACTACTACATGTCTCAAGTAATTAAGAAGAAGATATGGTATAAAATTCCTTAAAAAAATTATCAAAATAGGAAATTAAGCTCTTCTATTAACAACTTATCAGAAATCAAAATCAACAAAATAAGTCTAATCATTGATGAGGAGAAGCACATACTTTTCCTCTTTCGTATCATTTTTCTTCGTCTTAACTCTAGCAACGGTTTCCAAAACAGCCTGATAAACAAACACATATGAAAGAGAGTAAGTAAGCAAGTTATCCGAGCTGAAAAGTTCTCAAAAGAATGAGTACTACCAACCTGCTGTTCCGCTACACTGTTGTTGAAACTTGCAGCATCGTCACTTACTGCAAATCGGGATGAATTTAGACTATATTCGACAATTATAATTTAATAAAAATTAGCAACTCTTTTCCCCAGAAGTTATGCAAATACACACTCACTAATTACCCTCTTATAGACCTACATTGACAATGATAACCTAAAAGTAGATCGAGCTCAAAAACCTTCGATAAGCAATAGAAATAGCAATAATTAATTGCTACAGTATATAAAGAACTAGCAAGTTTGAAGTAAACAGCAATACGTAAGCTGAACACTTTATTAGTGCGGATTTGAAATCTAATCCCTAATCTAAGCAAAATCAGCGGGGGAAAAAAAGGAAATGAACCTTCGTTTTTTTCGTTCTCATCGAACTCCTTCTCCAGAGCACGATCGATGATAGCAGCAAATGAACCTTCCATCGGTTTAGTTACCGAAGAAACATTTGAAAAGGTGCCGTTTCCGGCGTCTGCGTCTGCATCGAACCGATCCGACTCAGAGAGTTGTACTTGATGTTGTGCGAGTGAAAACGAAGCCAAACAAAAAGTGGCAACGAAGAAAAAGATTGTAATAAGCTCATAGGAGGAGTTTGATTTTCCCAACATCTGGAAACCACGAGCCGGCGAAGAGGTTAAGAACTTAACAGAGACCTCTCCTTTGTGCTGATAAATTATTGCAAATTGAGAAATTTAAGAGATTGAAATTGAAAACAGCAGGGAATTAAATTTAAGAGAGAAAGACGGAGTGCCGAAACGGAGTTGTGTAGCAGACGTAGAAGAGGTAAAAGAAAATGGGAAAGACCGGAAAAGAAACGGTAAACGGAAAGAGAATGGGTAAGTACAAAGCAACATAGAGTCTGGGGGTCAACTTGTCGTCATTAATTAAGGTAGCCCGTAATTAAAAGGGTAATCTACGTCAAATACTATTTATCTTTATGTTTGGGATCGAAAATGTTACTGACGTTTTAATTTTGTCAATTTTAACACGGACGTTTATGTTTCACTTCAATTTTATCACTCCGTCGTTAATCCATTAACGGCACGATGACATGGCGTGCCAATGCCGTGACAGCGATGACATGGACGGTTTTTTTAAAGTTATTTAGTCAACGTAACATCTGTATTACCTGAGAAAAGTTGGAGATTCGTCACTACAAAACTCCCATTTCTTCACCACCACAAAACTCTCCCTCACTCTGCCGTCCACAGTGCACGGTATCATCTGTTGCAAGAAGCTCGACAACCTCGCTGGCGATTCGCTCTCTGATGACGAAAATCTTATAGCGTACCTTCTTGTCTTCTTAATTTTCTTAGGTTTCTTCTTGCTTTTCCTCGTAGGCTTTGTTTCCAGTATAATTTTTAAGTTGGTGTTGAACATCTCTTAGGGGGAATCAGTAGAGAAGCTCCTCGAAGATGAAACAAGGGTTTTTGTTTCACTGTCGTTAATACCATAGTCTTCAAAGCTTCCGCTGGTAAAGAATCTGCTCTCGGCCGACGAGGTGTTCATCCGGGTTTTCGACGTCGTTTTCCTTTTTCTGCATCGTCGTTTTTTCTTTACCGTGTTGGGAGGCACTGGAGGTGGAGTTAAATCGTCATCGTTTTCAAAGGTATTGTAGAATTTGCGATAGGGGCATTTGTTATCGTCGTAAATTTTTGCTATAACATGACACATGTCTTCTTTTTCCTAGTGGAACTCCAATGTCGATGGCGGTGATGATTCAATACGGTCACTCTAGTGGAAAGTACCTAAGTAGCAACAGAGACCATCGGATTTGCCATGACCGAAGAGATCAGCGGCGAAAATAGCATAACCCCAAGTGGAAAAACTGATGCAAATCTTCTAGAAGAGCCAGCCGGTGTCGGAGCCGTAGCCGTGGGTCATGTAAACGGAGGCCTTCACTTTTTTATCCAAAGGGAGGAAGCTCTGAGTGAAGAGTTTGTCGTTGGGCGTCTCGAAGTAAGACTTAGTGTTACGAACGCCCTGCGACGTGTAATACTCTTCCTCTGACATATCTCCCCAGAAATTTGCTTCCATTTTTTAACGATGCTTGAAAAAAACTAATGATATTGCACCGTATAAGATGTTGTGACTGAGATCTAGAATTTGTAAGAACCTAATATTGTCGATGTTGTCTAGGATATTGTTCATCACCGAGAGCTCGACGAGAGATACTGGAAACGTTGATGGACATGGTCGGATACGTTGTTATCGCTAGCGTCGAGAAAGTAAAGCTTTCCGAGTGAACCCAGATCAAGAAACTCACCGGAAATGTAGTTTCGTTGGATTTCGAGTCGTTTGAAGCGTGTTAGGTTGTTAAAGCTTGAAGGAATTGGTCCATGGAGATGGTTGTTGTCAAGGTAGAGTTCTTTAAGGTGAGGGAGTGAGCCAAGAACATCGGGTATTTCAACGGTGACTGAGTTCCTGGAGAGACATAGTCGACCCAAACGTGTTAAATTGGAGAATGAGTCAGGAACTCAAGGCAAACCAGAGACGAGTGTATCACACCTGACGCCGCAAATGAAGTGGTCAGTGAAGATGTTGTCGCATGGGTCAATGGAGAAATCCCATGAGCTCTATCAAGATCCGAAGCAATGGAAGGAGGGTCTACACCATTTTTCAGATCTTTGAGAACTTGTACATCTGCTGGGTGTGTTCTTGAATTTACTAAAAGCAACAACTTTGAGAATATGGTGATGAAAACAAGAGAATGTAGATGGAGATAAGGGGTACTAGATATCGATGCCAGGGGTTAAGTAATAATTTTATTTGGGGTTCAAACATTATTAATTGGAGTTTTAAAATTTTAAAACTTTTATAGAAAACATAATAGAAAAATTTAATGTAGTTCAATGGTTAAGAATTCAATTTAATTTTAAGGTGTTTGGGGTTCAAATCCCTCTAGTTGCATAATATTTCAATAATTTTTTCAAGCAAAACGATGCCGTTTTGTCTTTATTGAGCATCAAAATAGTTGAATTGAAACGACGTCGTTTTGGTAAGGCATCCACGTCATCATTGTCACAGCCCGTCCATGCCATGTCATCATTCCGTTAGCGGATTAATGGTGGAGTAGCAAAATTGAAGTGAAACATAAACGTCCGTGCTAAAATTGGAAAAATTGAAACGTCAGTGGCATTTTCGATCCCGAGTATAAAGATGAGTGGTATTTGACATAGATTACCCTAATTAAAATGATAACCCCACACATTTTTTTTTTGAAAAGTAACTGCACCAGATTTATTAGAAAAATATCCCAAACGAGAGGTTCCCGAGATATTAAAACGTTCCGAGAAATTTATCGCGAGTGGTATTTGTTATATCTCGAATTTTCCAATACGCGAGGTATGTATTCCTTTTCGAATTAAATCTAAGCATTTTATTTTTATTGGATAGTATACGATAAAATAACATAAAAACTAGATCTTTATAAGTAGACAATACTAATTAAAATAAAAATTCAATATATATGTAAAATGTTACAAAACAAAATCGCTTCATAAGGTTCCAAAAACAAGAAGTATAACAAGTATATAGATTGTTATAGTCCATTTTTCAAACTTGATGGTATGAATTATGCGAACAATTGGTAGGACAATTTCAGGCTTCAATTTGTTCTGGAAAGGTAATGTTGTGACGACGCCATAACTTAAACGATAAAAACATATTCATCTCCGTTCGAATAACTTGTAAATTTATTTTCTTAGAATTCGAAGACCAGGAGCTCTCACGATTTGAAGTCTTTTATCCCTTAATTCACCCCCAAAACAAATTAGAATACGACCACATACATATATGGCATTGATATTACCTTGATCGACTGCTTTCTTCAAACAATGTAGACCAAACTCTGAATTTCTTTCATTAAAATAATTATACATGTCTTCTCTATATAAAGCTTCATGATTGTTAGCAGTAAGGCATCTTTCGTGAAATGTCTTCTCGGCTTGATTTCACGGCATGATGTGGAATTTTTTCATTAAAATGTTCTGAAAAATGTAATTATGATTTTGTAGCTTCATGAAAACTCTTGTAACTTAACTGTATGTTGACGAAATTGACGATAAAATTAAAAGCAACACGCACAAGAATTTTTTATAACACTTCTCTCGGGAATAATTCGACAATATTAAAACATATTTTCTTTGACATTTTGCTTTGAAATAGATTTAGGAAATTTTCAAAAGATGGGCTCGTATTTATAACAATCCTCACATACATCCTGAAGCTAGGTATTAATGGAACTTGCGTATCCTAAGATACGAGGTATGTTGAAAAGGTGCGACGCTTTAAATCAAATAATATCCAACATTTAAGAAAGGAACTCGAGTTACTTAGAATGCGAGATACATTGAATCTGACTTGAATAAAATCCAACATGACATAATTGACCTCACTAGTTGCAAAACGCGAGGTTATACTTCGTGAAATAATCGTATTATTATTTTAAAAAACCCTGTTAAATTAATTTGTAAAATTACGTTATTATTTTAAAAACCCTCAAGCTAAAATGGCTTGATAGACTTGTTCATTGAGTATTTTCGGGAAGTTAAATAAAACATTTGTGAAATATTTGAGCTTAGAGGCGTAGTATTGCAACTTATCTTTCAATTGAAACTGATATTGACACATATGAGAAATTGTAAGCGAAGTACAAATTTATGTAAATAACTTATAGTGGCTTAAACAACTCCAAAAAAAAATATCTCAAGTTGTGGATATGTACATTTTAATTTTAGCACATGGGACAAGTAGATGGTGCCTTCTATAATAAACATATACAACACATCAGAGAAACCCAAAGAGAAATTTCGTCTTAAACTTATGTTCTTCGTACAGTCAGTATAGAACGCAAAAAACAAAAGCTCAAAAGTGTTTCTCAAAGGGTGTTTTCTTAGAACTAATTGATGGAGCAAGAAGTTTCTCGAGAGGTCCAAACGAAAATCTAGATACCACCAGAAGATGATGCCTTGTTCTTGGTACCGTTGGTAAAAAAAATACAAATGAAAAAGCTTAGTAACATTTCGAGAAGTATGCAAAAGAAATCTAGACGTCACCAGAGGATGATGCCTTTTTTAAACTAGAAGTTTTCCAAGAAGGGATAAATCATTTATGAAGAAATATAAAGGTTTCACGGAAATGGTTAGGTTCGGTGGAATAAGAGTGTTGAAAACATTTTGATATTTCGATATAACAAATATATTTGTTAATGAATTTTAAGATTTTATATTCGATTTCAAATATAATATTCGATTTAATTATTCAAATATTACAAATATTACTCCAAGTTTTAAAATGTCATATTTTAGTCCTTACTTAAATGAAAAATTGAGTTTCACTCTTAAAATATTGTTGAAAACATTTTGATGTTTCGATATAACAAATTAAGTGTTATTGAAATTTTAAGATTTTATAATCATTTTTAAAGTATATTCGATTAAATTATTCGAATATCAAAATATTACTCCAAGTTTTTCAAAGGTCAATTTCAATCCTTACTAAAGTGTAAAATTGTGTTTTAAACTTAAAATATTTTCGAAACAATTTTTAAGAAGTATTTTGAGCCAAAAATCAATTTTATAAAGGGATGTACCGATGCACTATTGGATGTATCGATGCATACCCTAATTCGAATGCATTTTGTGTATTGATGCACAGCCATACATCGATGCACTCCAGATTTTATTGAAACATCGAATGCATTTTATGTACCGATGTATAGACCATGCATCAATAAAGTCCTGGCCCTTTTGAAACATCGAATGTAATTAGTGTACCGATGCACCCCAAGTGTACCGATGCACTAGGTCTTATAAAGGTCGAAATATTTTAATTTTACACATAGTGTACTGATGCACCCTTGAGAGTATACCGATGCACCTACGCTCCCAACCAGATTTTTAAATGATAATTACACAATAACGACTCTATTAACTTCACCAATGATCCCCAACTTTCAAAAGTGATCCAAGGTGTATTTAAACAAGCTTAGAAGCAATTGATGAATAAGAATTAAGAAGAGAAGCTAGAGAATCAATGAGAAAACATCAAACCTCAAGTTTGAGCATTTCAAGCCAAATTTTCATTTAATATTCATTTTGCTTTCAAGAACACTTATTGTGTTCAATTGTATCCATTTTTAAGTGTTCTTTCTTTGTGCAAACATCTTTCCTTGTGAGGTTTTTCTGTAAGTTTGCGAAATTTGTATTGTTCTCTTTGGGAGAGAGTGTTCTCAAGAATTTGGGGTATAATTCTTGAGGGATTTGTAAGGTTACTCTTTGTCCTCAAAAGAAAGACAAATTAGTGAATTTGTGGAAAATCCTTAGTGTGGATAGCTAAGGTAGTAGACGTAGACTTTGGTTGAGAAAGTCGAACCACTCTAAATCGTTGTCAATTATTTTCTATTTTCTGCAAAAGCTTCCACCAAAATTTTTATTGCCAATTCACCCCCTCTTGGTTATTTCGTCGATCGATTAACTCAATAATTGGTATCATACCATCACTCATTTGAAGGTTTTACCACCTCTTGAGTCGATTCGGGAAGAGTTAAATCGATAAAGATGGCGTCCACTTCCGGTTCATTCTCTATGGAAGAATCCAGACCAATTGACGTGTCTCTCTACTTCAATGAAAAAAACTATCATCGTTGGAAGAGGTCAATGACTATATTTATCCAAGCACACGATCTTTAAGCTTGTATGATAATCAAGAACGAATATTCCTCTCCTACGAAGAAGGCAAAGAAGTGGAATAATCAAGAACGGAAAAAAACTCAACAAAACACAAAGGCTATGCACATGTTATGTTGTGCAATTGATCCAGATATCTGTAAAGGAGTTTCTTCTTGTTCAAACACCAAGGAGTTGTGGGATAAGCTTGAGTAAATCTATAGAGATGAGAAAGAAGAGCAAATTCTGGTGATGTCTCTATTAGCTCTAACAGAGCCAAAGGTATCTTCAAACTCAAATAAGTTAAATTTACGTTCTTTTAATGAGTTACAAGATGCCTATGATGAATTATTTTTGGAGTTTGAGACCATGAACTCCAAATATAATAATTTGATTTCTAAATTTATAACTAAAAATGATTTCTTTTGAAAGCTAAAACAGACTTGGAAAATCAAAATGAGATGTTGAAAAAGGAGTTAGAGCTTTCAAAAATGAAATCTAAAAACTTTGAAAAAGAAATTTTCAAATTAAACAAACTTATTCTAGAAACTAAAATGAATTTTGAAAATCAAAATGAAATATTGAAGAAGGATTTAGAGCTTTTAAAAATGAAATTTGAAAGTATTGAAAAAGAAAATTTCGATTTGAAAGTAAAGCTTGAAGGTTTAACAAAAGAAAAATAGATCATTTTAAATAATTCATCTAGTTCAATAATGACAATATGCTCACATTGTCATTATCATGGTCATAAGGAACATACTTGTCATTTAAGGAAATAAAAACGATTTAAAATTAGACAAGTATGGGTTTCAAAAGGAACAAGGGGCATTGAAACTAACGTTCAAGGATCCAAAGCAATTTGGATACCAAAATCTACTTAAATGTCTCTTGTAGGTGTGTGGGAGCAATGTTGATGAAGATGATGATATTCAAGATGCTCTAGCTACACATGAAAAAGGAATGGGTAACCTCTAAACTTAATATTATTATTTTATTTGGTTGCTCATTTAGTCTATACATGTATGAGATTTTGGTTTTAAATGATTATACATTATTGTTTTAATCTTATGTATGTTAAAAAGGTTTTATAATGGACATTTTTAAGTTGTAATGATTTTTCAAGAATTTTTAGTTCATCATAATAATTTTTGGTCAAAACTGTTTTTAAATGTAAATGATATCTCTTTAACAATTGATATCAATTTTTCAAACACTTTGGATTTATAAATTGTTTACCTTAAATTTCTTAATGTTTATGTATTGAATTCAAAATTTTAATAATATCTTTCTAATGCATAACATTTTTTTTTAAATTTATCTCAATAATCGACATTGCATAATGTTTTATATGTGAATGGATTAAAAGCATAATCTTTTTATTAATTTGACAGAAGATACAATGTCTTATTTTAAATGATTGCAAAAATGATTGACATTGCATTTAGTTTGATTATGCTTATTGGTCATAGAATAGGAAGCATATACATGGTGCATTTAGATTCTATTAATATGACTAACTTGTGCCTAGTTACTAAGGATGAACATGATAGTTGGTTATGGCATAAGAGACTAGGACATACTAGCATGAGTGTTTTACAAAGACTAATTCAAGGAGATTTAGTAAAAAGATTGCCAAAGCTAAAATTTGATAATAATAAAATCTGTTATGCATGTGCTAAAGGAAAACACAAAAGAGCTTCCTTTAAGTCCATTAATGATGCATCAACTAGTAGAGTATTATAATTGATCCATATAGATCTTTTTGGGCCAATTAGAACTTTTAGCTTGGGTGGAAAACAATATTGATTTGTATTGAAAGATGACTATTCTAGATATACTTGGGTTCTATTTTTAAGTACAAAAAATGAAGCATTAGAAAAATTCATCACGTTTTCAAAAGTAATCCAAAATGAAAAAGGTTACTCCATAACTAGTGTTAGGAGTGATCATGGTACTGAATTTGAAAATCTTAGATTTACTGATTTTTTGTAAATCAAATGGTATTAGCCATAATTTTTCAGCACCTAGAACCCCTCAACAAAATGGAGTTATTAAGAGGAAAAATCGAACTTTAGAAGAAATGGTTAGAACCATGCTTTGTGAAAACAATTTGCCAAAATATTTTTAGGCTGAAGCCACAAATACCTCTTGTTATGTTATAAATCGAGTAATGATTAGGCCTATTTTAAAGAAAACTCCATATGAACTTTTCAAAAATAAAAAGCCTAACATTAGTTATTTTCATCCTTTTGTTTGTAAATGTTTTGTTTTAAACAACGGTAAGAAAAACCTTGGCAAATTTGATGCTAAAAGTGATGAAGGAATTTGTCTGGGTTATTCCTTAAATTCTAAAGCTTATCGGGTATTTAATAAAAAAACTTTAGTGGTAGAATATTTTATACATGTTTTCGATGATAATCCCTTTCTGAGAAAGGATTCTTGTGTTGATGATGACGTAGGTATTGTAAAAGCAAATGACACTATACATGACGTTGGAGAACCATCATCAAAGGAAGAAATGAAAAATGAGAAAACTCATGATGTTCTCGAGAATCCAACCATTGAAGAAAGGGAAGTCTCTTACCCAAGAGAATACAACTATGTCAAGGATGGTGAGATAATAGGTGATCCATCCAAAGGGGTAACAACTCGATATTTGTTTAGCAGTATATGTAATTATGTTGCATTTATTTCATGCATAGAGCCTAAGAATATCAAAGAAGTATTAGATGATGAAAATTGGATTATGTCTATGCAAGAAGAATTAAATCAATTTGAGAGAAGTAAAGTATGAACATTAGTTGAAAGGCCTAGTAATAAATCTACTGTAGGTACTAGATGGGTATTTAGGAATAGGATTGATGAAAGTGGTAATATAGTGAGGAACAAGGCTAGACTTGTTGCTCAGGGCTATACTCAAGAAGAAGGCATAGACTATGATGAAACATACGCTTCCGTAGCTAGGACGGAAGCAATTAGAATGTTATTAGAATTTGCATGTTTCAATGAATTTAAATTATATCAAATGGATGTTAAAAGTGCATTTTAAATGGTTTTATAAAAGAATAAGTGTATATGGAACAACCTCCTGGTTTTGAAGATTCAAAATTTTTCAGATCATGTTTTTAAATTGACAAAAGCGCTTTATGGTTTAAAACAAGCTCCTAGATCTTGGTATGAAAGATTATCAAATTTTTAATTAAAAAAGGTTTTTCAAAAGGGAAGGTTGACACTATATTGTTTTTAAAGCATAAAGGTAAAGATTTATTAGTAGTTCAAATTTATGTCGATGATATAATATTTGGTTCTACTAATGATGCTCTTTGACAAGAATTTTCTAAGCTAATGCAGAGTGAATTTGAGATGAGCATGATAGGGGAGCTCTCATTTTTCTTGGGATTCCAAATCAAGCAAAGAAAAGATGAAATCTTCATCAATCAAGAAAAATACATCAAGGATATGCTCAAAAAATTTGGATTGGAAGATGGAAAACCCCAAGCCACTCCAATGAGTTCATCTACAAAGCTTGACAAAGATGAAAGAGGTAAATGTGTGGATATTAAATTGTATAGGTCAATGATTGGCTCTTTGCTTTATCTAACCGTAAGTAGACCGAACATTATGTTTAGTGTTTGTTTATGTGCTAGATTTCAATCTTATCCTAAGGAATCACATTTAAAAGCCATTAAGAGGATCTTTAGATATCTTAAAGACACTCTTAGTTTAGGACTTTGGTATCCTAGAGACTCTAGCTTTAGCTTGCATGCCTTCTCTAATGCGGATTATGGAGGATGAAAAATAGATAGGAAAAGAACCTCCGGTACTTGTCAATTTCTAGGAAATATGCTGATTTCATGGTTTTCAAAGAAACAAAATTGTGTTGCATTATCTACCACTGAAGCAGAATACATTTCAGCCGGTAGCTGTTGTGCACAAGTTTTATGGATGAAACAACAACTTTTAGATTATAGAATTGAAGTTAGTACTATACCTATCAAGTGTGACAATACTAGTGTTATTTGTTTCACTAAAAATCCTATCCAACACTCTAGAAGTAAGCACATTGAAATTAGACATCATTTCATTAGAGATCACGTCACAAAAGGAGATATAGTTCTAGAATATGTTGATATTTTGCATCAATTAGTGGATATTTTTACAAAACCTTTAGATAAAGAAAGATTTTGGACACTTAGGAGAGAATTAGGTTTGACCAACCTACCTTGACTTAGTGCTTAAAATAATTTTAGCACTTTTAAATTAGAATTGAAAAATGCTTATAAAAATAATATTTTTATAAGCATTCTTTGCTAATAGTTAGGGGGAGCTTATGATCTTTAGTGAAAATTAATTGTATGTTCAAATAAAATTTAAGGATAGTCTCATTTGATTGAACATTGTTAATTTTCGATCTTTGAGTTACCAATACCACTAGAGCTAATTAATTTAGCATTTTGAGTGTTTAAAAAAATGGATTTTAACATTTTTTTGCACTGTGCCTCGATACACTATGAAAGTGTACCGATGCATCCCTTGAATATGCATCAATACACTATGACGGTGCACCGATGCATTCTTTAAATGTACATCGATACACTCTGCTGTGTATCGATACACTCGTCAGGTTTTAGGTTTATAATCCCTAAAATTTCATTTTTATCAAAACCCATAAACCTAAAACACTCCCGCTGTTCTCTGCAAAATCACCCCTAATCTCTCTTTTGCTTCAAAACAACGAATACTAGTAGGAATCCAATAGTTCTTCAACTTCTAAACCTATTGGAATCATCAAATTCGTGAAAAAATCATCACATTCCTCTCAAATCCAAAATTTTCAAGGTTATCTTACCCATTCCGATCTTTAATCATGTCTAAATGCACTAGGTCATCCTCTAGTCAGTCTTCAAACCAACCTCAAAACTGACCTCCTATTCCTCCACCCAATCCAAATCTAAACCCGAACGATCCAAATATGACTATTCTAAACTCATGTTTCAATCAACCCGGTCGTAGAAAACCTCTACCATAGGTACATGAATTCTTTCCAATCATATAAAATCCGGGAAGAGCGTATCCCCTCACTTCAAGCTATGGTTGATATGAATTTTCAATATCTTCTTACCCTTAAATCCTGGAAATTTGATAAACTCTTTCACCTTAAACCAATTTTCTATCATCAACTAGTCCGCATTTTCTACTCCAATGCGGTATGTGTCCAAAACGAGCGTCAAACTGAAACCATAGGGATTCGATCTTATCTTTTAGGTCAATTCCTTTATATTGACTCCGACACAATTGCTTCCATATTTGGGTTAGATAACGCAGGTCTAGATAATGAAAGAGAGATTGTGGTTGCACCTTATAAAGCTAAGGCTAGTGTAAGTACCTTAAGAACTCATCACGGGTAATTCCTTCACTTGATGATCTCTTGGTGGTTTATACCATCCGGAGGTAGGTACTCATCTCTTAGAGTCTTATATTTATGGTGAATACATTGTATCCACCATAACAGGAAAATAAATTTACCACAGATCATTTTCGGTGAATTAGTAGATACCGTAAATGTTGTCCCATCCCTCTCCAAACTTTAGTTTACGGTTGTCTCCTTTGTAATCTATTTATTAAACTCGGACTTAAGGTCACTCTTGATATTCCTATCCCTCTCCAAAACCAAATAAATCTCATATCCTTAAAGAAATCGAGATGGTCCGAGGACAAGTGTCAATGGGTTCGATCCATTGAGAAAACACCGGGAGCTAGCTCTTCACGAGCTCCTTCGGCACCGGCAGCGGATGATGATCCAGAACTTCAAGAGATATTTCAAGATATCGATGATCACATACCCGAGGACGACCCGACACAGCAAGAGGATCAAATGCCTCCATAATTTTGATCATTTTTGGAGTCATTTGATCTAAGGTTTGCATCCATAGAGTCCTATTTAACCACTACGGGGGCTCAACAATTGAATAATCAACAAGAGATTCAAGCTAATCACGAAGCAATGAATAATCGATTCAATGCTATGGATGATAGACTTGATGCACTTACACGAGATGTGGCTAATATATGGGCACATATATCTCCTCCCGATCCTCCTACATACGCTTAAACTTTGCTTGCTAGTTTTCTTAGGTTGAATCATAATGGATCCTAATTTTGTTTTAAAACATTTTGATGTTTTTTGGATTGATATATTTTGGATGTTTGAATGTTTGAATTTGATATGGATGTTTGGAAATGATTGAACTTAAATTCTTATATTTATATATATTTGGTTTGGTTGAATTTTTAATTTGAGCTTAATGTTTATTAGTTTTTTGCATCATTTACATATTAGTTGAAATATGACCAATTTACCATCTCACATTATTTATGAATATTGATTTATGGAACTAATGGCTAATCTATCTCTTGATTGTGATCTTAGCAGCTTAAGCTTTATCTAAATATCAATTGGCTAAATTTTCAAAACCTTGTTTAAAAACGTTTTTAGAGTCTTTTTGAGGGGGAGAATTAGTAAGGGGGAGTAATTTTTCAAAATTGAATTCAAAAATGATTTTCAAAGAAAATATTAAAATTACATAAATGTTTTGTTATATAAAAAATGGGGAGATTGCTGAAAACATTTTGATGTTTCGATATAAAAAAATAAGTGTTATTGAAATTTTAAGATTTTATAATTATTTTTTAAAGTATATTCGATTAAATTATTTGAATACCAAAATATTACTCTAAGTTTTTCAAAGGTCAATTTCAATCCTTACTAAAGTGTGAAATTGTGTTTTAAACTTAAAATATTTTTGAAACAATTTTTACAAAGTTTTTCAAATCAAAATCGAGCCAAAAATCAATTTTATAAAGGGATGTACCGATGCACTATTGGATGTATCGATGCACACCCTAATTCGAATGCATTTTGTGTACCGATGCACATCCATGCATCGATGCACATCCATGCAACGATGCATTCCTGATTTTATTGAAACATCGAATGCATTTTATGTACCAATGCACAGACCATGCATTGATACACTCCTGCACTTTTGAAACATCGAATGTAATTAGTGTACCAATGCACTAGGTCTTATAATGGTCAAAATATTTGAATCTTACACATAGTGTACCGATGCACCCTTAAGAGTGTACCGATGCACCTACGCTCCCAACTAGATTTTATGTACTTGTCCAACTCATGTTTCTAGTAAGCATATACTGTTACACATGTTTACCTAGTTCCTATCACTTCTCATGAACTCACTTTCATCATATTTTCCTATTATTACATATTTTATCTCATAACCATATATTCACATAGTCTTATATTTCATTATCATATGACTTATATTTGTTCTCCTATAACTCTTCATAGACATCTATTTCCATTTCCATATATCACTTGACTTATCTTTTATATTCCTATAATTTCATAACTTATTTTATATTCTCTCATTAACACTTAATAGTGTTTTTACGTAAACCACATAGCATATACAAAACATATCAATTCATATAATCAAACATACATACACTTCATGTTGTTAACATACTTATGATCAAGACTTAATGAGCTATTACTATAGTTAATAGACTTATCACAAGTCCAATTTCCATATAATCTTATAAAAATAAACTACACTCACCTTGGCCTAACTACATTCCAATCCACTTATGATTTCCTCTCTTTCGATCGAATCTTAACTTAATAATCATTCCAGAACTTGTTCATGTTCGATATCTACATAATCGCACATTGATACATATCAATATCCAATTGATATACTCTAATCTATCATTTCTTAGACCAAAAGAAAGGTCTATTTCTATTTCCCCTTTGAAGTGTATCGATACAATCTACAGTGCGTCGATGCATTCTTTAACATGTGCATCGATGCACTACCCATGCATCGATACACCAATCACCTTCGATGTTTTCATTTTAAGGGGGGTGTATCGATGCACTAATTGCATTCGATGTTTCTTATTTAAAGAGTGCATCGATGTGAATGTGTATCGATACACATTGCCCAGAATTTGCATTTTAAGCCCGAAAGCCATCAACTTTTCACTCAATTCTTCTATTTTAAGCCCCTATCATGTCATTAAACTCAACTACCATTACTTAAACCAACTTATTAAGAATCTTAAAATTTAAGAATCTTACTAAACTTTCAACTTTGTTATTAATCATTTCTAACTTCATAAATCTCTTATTCTTATTGATGACAAGTCAAATTCAACTTTCAATTCTTATTATAAACTCTATTTCAATATTTCACTCAAGAACTCCAAATCTTTAATCTTCCTTAACTCTTTTATCTTTTGATTTTAAGATAACTTAAGCTTTCCTTAAGCTTAGTTATCATCTAATGATCATAACCCAACCTTAAATTTAACCAGAAATTATCTAAATAAAAGACTCACCTTTTGTTTAAGCCTTCACGTATGAAGAAGGAAGAAGAGAAGAGAATAGAACTCTGGAACCTTTTCTATCTTCCCATATGGTTTCCTTATCTTATAAGGGAAAATAAAAATCTTAATGACCATTTTACCCTTTACTTCATTTAATAATTAAAAACAATCCCTCAAAAATATTTACAAATAAGTCCCTGCATTTACAATCTTTTGAAATCATACTTCAAAGTTACAAAAATTCGATTTTAGTCACTCACCCTGATTTTGGGATATTACAAATCTCCCCTCCTTTTAAGAAAATTCGTCCTCGAATTTTCATTGCACATACCAATAAGAACATACCATCTAATGTTCTCATGTTGCCTCATGTACTTAACCTTTACTTCCTTTAGTTCTTCAACTTCATTTTTGCTTTATACATTTATTTACTGTCACTTTTTATATACATAGTAACGTCAATTTATTCATGTCTTTTCTCTCATTCGATGCTGCATTTTCCTCTGACCTTTCTAAAATTCCATATAACCTTTATTGTATCTGATCCTTTAATTCAATCCCTTTCATTTCTTTATTCAATTATTCCTTTTTTTATTCCTTATACACAAATCATATCTTCCTTTTATGTTCACATACTCTTGTCTTAACACCTATACTCATCTCTATGTACCAATCTTCATTGCATCTTCATAACTTTGATAACCCATTTCTTATACAGAGCTTCATTCTTTATCATTTCTTATACTTGTATTTTTTCTTCCTTAAGGTTTCATGCAAATACTTATCTCATTTTCTACATCATAGCTATCTGATCAGAATACACAACTATATTCAGATTCACATCATAATTGATTAACTCAACTTTATCTTTTCCTCCAATCTCATAACTCTATCACTTTTACTCTGATAGTTAGTCAATAGCATCTGTTCAATCTAGGGTACAAGCCCTATTCTACCAATCATATACATCATTTCCAATCGAAATTATCTCAAAATTAGTTTACTTAACTTATCAATTTCACCTCTATTCTCATACATCCTGTAAATTTCGGTGTTCAAACTCAACATTATAACTTCATTTGTCTTATAAACTGATCATCTATATACACATTCTGAAACTCTTCTTATCAATCCTCAGCTTTACTCAAATATACAAATTCTTATTCCCTTTACTATACTACATTACCATGATCCAAATATACAACTGTATCCAGATCCATTTCATATTTGGTTATCATATCCTGGCAATCTCTTATAATCTTATACTTCCAATATATTCCCATCACATATTCTTGTTAGCCAACGCTAACTTTTTCCTTCTAAAATGCAATCTCTTATCATATCCACACTTTTGCTTATGTACAACACTATTCTTTGTTTCAACTCATAAACTTTGGCTTTCTATATCTTATACGCTTGTCACTAATGCACTTATTCTTTAGCTCTTCTATAAGTACTCACCACGTCATTTGATCTTTTTAACGTTCTTATGGTGACACTTGTTCACCATATTCTATCTTACCCACATACTAACAAAACTAATCCATATCACTTTTTGATTCAAAACAATAAAGATCTTCTATCACTATTCTAATATGATTTCAACTTTCTAAAATAAACCTTTAATCTTATAAGACACTTTCTGAGGTTTCATCCTTGGCCAGGCAGGTGAATTGCTATCAATCAGATTTGTCAGCTATCGACTTACTTGACAATTTTATGATCAATTTCTACTATATCATACAAATCCTATTCTATTAGCAAGACAACATACTCCTTACACTATCAGATCAGAAATTTTCACTTTTAGTTGGCATGTATATATTTTAAACCTCATTTAACTTTGGTTTAAGCCTAGAATCGACTAAACCTTAGCTCTGATACCATTAAATGTAACACCCCCAACCCGTATCCGACCCGGATCTGAGTCTGAGGTATCAATTTAACTTTTCAAAACATTTACTTGTATAAAATAGTGAGTAATTTAAATTTTTATAACATATAACTTATTCAAAACAATTACAGAACTATTCAGAGCTTATACAATATATTATTTTGAATACATGCCAACTAGAACTTTATATATTAAAATTCATATTATTCACCTTTCTTCTGATCTGACATTCGGTAAGGAGAACTGATCTGTCTTGATCCACATTGCTTTTTACTCTTCTCACTTCTGTAACCTACGTACGAAACAATCACACGCTAAGTCTATGACTTAGTGAGGCATTACATTTATAAAAGAACTCTAATTATTTAAACATGTAGGAACACATCATCTCATGATGTCATACCAAAACAATTTAACATTACATACGATGTAATATACACATATATATATATATCTCACACTATTTACATTACTAACCTTATTCCACTATCCATATTCTTATCATTTATGTCTCATAATCATATATTCATATATTCATTCTTTTAAGCCATATATGATTCAATTAATCAAGCAATATACACATCATCTCATATATCATATAATATAATTCATATCACAAAAGCATATACTTTACATGTAATATATATATTTATTGTTATCTCTTTGTTAGCCCATGTACATCTGTGAGAACTGTAGATATGTGAGTCTAATGAGGTTGTGCACTATTCTGTCACCACAGCTCGTATGGGGTCCCATTAGGGGCTATGAAATTTGTCTCGAAGGACCACTATGAAATATCCCGAAGGATCATTGTATGTCCCGAAGGACCGCGTAGACCCTCGACTCTTGGCATGCCAACTATACCTATAGTTCTCGTATCATATAACATTGGCATTTTCACTTATATCATTCCACATATACACTTTCATATCACATGTCATATAACATATATCCAAAGTGCATAGAATCACGTAGATCATACATATAACTTAGATTATTTCTTAGATGTTCATGTAAACCTACATATCATATCTTGTTCACATATAATCATATATACTTCATATAGCACATAGAAACACCTAGAACACTTCCACATAGCTTATATCAATTTTCTGAATCCTTTCATATTACTTGATAACATATATCATCTATGTATATACTAACTTATGTCATATCATCTACCTTATGCTTCATTTCTTTGTATTCCCTTAGATTACATAAACTATGTCGTATTTATATAAACATATATCCTTTAATAGTATTTTATTTATATATTAATTTAATCTATTTACTTAATTCAATTTCATATATTCCTTATAACCTTTTCATATAGCTCTATAAATCTTTAGCATATAACTTATCTTATATATTCGTATCATCCTTTTTATATTAAAGTTTCCTAATTGATATACTATTCCCATTTCATTCTATAATTCAATCTTATTTAGTTCCCTTAACTCTCATTAAATCAAAAAGCTCTATTATATTAATTCTCATAATGGATCATACTACCATGTACTTGTCCAACTCATGTTTCTATTAAGCATATACTGTTACTCATGTTTACCTAGTTCCTATCACTTCTCATGAACCCACTTTCATCATATTTTCCTATTATTACATATTTTATCTCATAACCATATATTCACATAGTCTTATATTTCATTATCATATACTTATATTTGTTCTCCTATAACTCTTCATAGACATCTATTTCCATTTTCATATATCACTTGACTTATCTTCTATATTCCTATAATTTCATAACTTATTTTATAGTCTCTCATTAACACTTAATAGTGTTTTTACGTAAACCACATAGCACATACAAAAATATATCAATTCATATAATCAAACATACATACACTTCATGTTGTTAACATACTTATGATCAAGACTTAATGAGCTATTACTATAGGGAATAGACTTATCACAAGTCCAATTTCCATATAATCTTATAAAAATAAACTACACTCACCTTGGCCTCACTACGTTCCAATCCACTTATGATTTTCTCTCTTTCGATCGAATCTTAACTTGATAATCATTCTAGAACTTGTTCATGTTCGATATCTACATAATCACACTTTTGATACATATCAATATCCAATTGATATACTCTAATCTATCATTTCTTAGACCAAAAGAAATGTCTATTTCTATTTCCCCTTTGAAGTGCATCGATACATTCTATAGTGCATCGATGGATTCTTTAACATGTGCATCAATGCAATACCCATGCATCGATACATCAATCACCTTCGATATTTTCATTTTAAGGGGGTGCATCGATGCACTCCTTATGCATCGATGCACTAATTACATTCGATGTTTCTTCTTTAAAGAGTGCATCGATACACCTTGCCTATAATTTGCATTTTAAACCCGAAAACCATCAACTTTTCACTCAATTCTTCTATTTTAAGCCCCTATCATGTCATTAAACTCAACTACCATTACTTAAACCAACTTATATCCATATAAACCATCTTTATCTTCCATATCTCTTCATGATTCTTAAAATTTAAGAATCTTACTAAACTTTCAACTTTGTTATTAATCCTTTCTAACTTCATAAATCTCTTATTCTTATTGATGGCAAGTCAAATTCAACTTTCAATTCTTATTATAAACTCTATTTCAATATTTCACTCAAGAACTCCAAATCTTTAATCTTCCCTAACTCCTTTATCTTTTGATTTTAAGATAACTTAAGCTTTCCTTAAGCTTAGTTATCATCTAATGATCATAACCCAACCTTAAATTTAACTAGAAATTATCTAAATAGAAGACTCACATTTTGTTCAAGCCTTCACGTATGAAGAAGGAAAAAGAGAAGAGAACTTTAGAACCTTTTCTCTCTTCCCACCTGGTTTCCTTATCTTATAAAGGAAAATAAAAATCTTCCTTGTCAAATGACCATTTTACCCTTTTGTTCATTTAATAATTACCAACAATCCCTCAAAAATATTTACAAATAATTCCCTACATTTACAATCTTTTGAAATTATATCTTTCCTTTTGTGTTCACATACTCTTGTCTTATCACCTATACTCATCTCTATATACCAATCTTCATTGCATCTTCATAACTTTGATAACCCATTTCTTATACAGAGCTTCATTCTTTATCATTTCTTATACTTGTATTTTTTATTCCTTAAGGTTTCATGCAAATACTTTTCTCCTTTTCTACATCATAGCTATCTGATCAGAATACACAACTATATTCAAATTCACATCATAATTGATTAACTCAACTTTATCTTTTCCTCCAATCTCATAACACTATCACTTTTACTCTGATAGTTAGTCAATAACATCTGTTCAATCTAGGGCACAAGCCCTATTCTACCAATCATATACATCCTTTCCAATCGAAATTATCTAAGAATTAGTTTACTTAACTTATCAATTTCACCTCTATTCTCATACATCCTGTAAATTCTGGTGTTCAAACTCAACATTATACTTCATTTGTCTTATAAACTGATCATCGATATACACATTCTCAAACTCTTCTTATCAATCCTCATCTTTACTCAAATATACAAATTCTTATTTCCTTTACTATACCACATTACCATGATACAAATATACAACTGTATCCAGATCCATTTCATATTTGGTTATCATATCCTAACAATCTCTTATAATCTTATACTTCCAATATATTCCCATCACATATTCTTGTTAGCCAACGCTAACTTTTTCCTTCTAAAATGCAATCTCTTATCATATCCACACTTTTGCTTATGTACAACACTATTCTTTGTTTCAACTCATAAACTCTGGCTTTCTACATCTTATACGTTTGTCACTAATGCACTTATTCTTTAGCTCTTCTATAAGTACTCACCACGTCATTTGATCTTTTTAACGTTCTTATGGTGACACTTGTTCACCATATTCTATCTTATCCACATACTAACAAAACTAATCCATATCACTTTTCCGATTCAAAACAATAAAGATCTTCTATCACTATTCTAATATGATTTCAACTTTCTGAAATAAACCTTTAATCTTATAAGACACTTTCTGAGGTTTCCGCTCTTCATCCTGCCTGGCCAGGGCAGGTGAATTGCTATCACCAACAGATTTGTCAGCTATCGATTTACTTTCCTTTGACAATTTCTATAATCAATTCCTACTATATCTTACAAATCCTATTCTGTTAGCAAGACATCATACTCTTTACACAATCAGATAAAAAAATTTCACTTTTAGTTAGCATGTACACATTTTTAAACCTCATTTGATTTCGGTTTAAGCCTAGAATCGGCTAAACCTTAGCTCTGATACCATTAAATGTAACACCCCCAACCCGTATCCAACCCGGATCCGAGTCCGAGGTGTTATATTGACTTTTCAAAACATTTACTTGTATAAATAGTGAGTAATTTAAAATTTTTATAACATATAACTTATTCAAAACATTTACAGAACTATTCAGAGCTTATACAATATATTATTTTGAATACATGCCAACTAGAACTTTATATATTAAAATCCATATTATTCACCTTTCTTCTGATCTGACATTCGGTAAGGAGAACTAACATGTCTTGCTCCACATTGCTTTTTACTCTTCTCACTTCTATAACCTACATGCGAAACAATCACACGCTAAGTCTATGACTTAGTGAGACATTACTTTATAAAAGAACTTTAATTATTTAAACATGTAGGAACACATCATCTCATGATGTCATACCAAAACAATTTAACATTACATATGATGTAATATACACATATACATATCTCACACTATTTTCATTACAACCTTATCCCACTATCCATATTCTTATCATTTATGTCTCATAATCATATACTCATATATGCATTCTTTTAAGCCACATATGATTCAATTAATCAAGCAATATACACATCATCTCATATATCATATAATACAATTCATATCACAAAAGCATATACTTTACATGTAATATATATTTATTGTTATCTCTTTGTTAGCCCATGTACATCTGTGAGAACTGTAGATATGTGAGTCTATTGAGGTTGTGCACTATGCTGTCACTACAGCTCGTATGGGTCCCACTAGGGGCTATGAAATTTGTCCTGAAGGACCACTATGAAATATCCCGAATGATCACTGTATATCCGAAAGACCGCGTAGACCCTCGACTCTTGGCATGCCAACTATACATATAGCTCTCGTATCATATAACATGAGCATTTTCACTTATATCATTCCACATATACACTTTCATATCACATGTCATATAACATTTATCCAAAGTGCATAGAATCACGTAGATCATATTATATAGCTTACATCATTTCTTAGATGTTCATAGAAACCTACATATCATATCTTGTTCACATATAATCATATATACTTCATATGACATATAAACACCTAGAACACTTCACATAGCTTATATCAATTTTCTGAATCCTTTCATATTACTTGATAACATATATCATCTATGTATATAATAACTTATGTCATATCATCTACCTTATGCTTCATTTCTTTGTATTCCCTTAGATTACATAAACTATGTCATATTTATAAACATATATCGTTTAATAGTATTTTATTTATATATTAATTTAATCTATTTACTTAATTCAATTTCATATATTCCTTATAACCTTTTCATATAGCTCTATAAATTTTTAGCATATAACTTATCTTATATATTCGTATCATCCTTTTTATATTAAAGTTTCCTAATTGATATACTATTCCTATTTCATTCTATAATTCAATCTTATTTATTCCCTTAAGTCTCATTAAATCAAAAAGCTCTATTATACTAATTCTCATAATGGATCATACCACTATGTACTTGTCCAACTCATGTTTCTATTAAGCATATATGTTACACATGTTTACCTAGTTCCTATCACTTCTCATGAACTCACTTTCATCATATTTTCCTATTATTACATATTTTATCTAATAACCATATATTCACATAATCTTATATTTCATTATCATATGACTTATATTTGTTCTCCTATAACTCTTTATTGACAGCTATTTCCATTTCCATATATCACTTGACTTATCTTCTATATTCCTATAATTTCATAACTTATTTTATATTCTCTCATTAACACTTAATAGTGTTTTTACGTAAACCACATAGTACATACAAAACATATCAATTCATATAATCAAACATACATACACTTCATGTTGTTAGCATACTTATGATCAAGACTTAATGAGCTATTACTATAGGAAATAGACTTATCACAAGTCCAATTTCCATATAATCTTATAAAAATAAACTGCACTCACCTTGGCCTCACTATGTTCCAATCCACTTATGATTTCCTCTTTTTCGATCAAATCTTAACTTGATAATCATTCTGGAACTTGTTCATGTTCGATATCTACATAATCGTACATTGATACATATCAATATCCAATTGATATACTCTAATCTATCATTTCTTAGACCAAAAGAAAGGTATATTTCTATTTCCCCTTTGAAGTGCATCGATACATTCTACAGTGCATCGATGCACTACCCATGCATCATACACCAATCACATTCGATGTTTTCATTTTAAAGGGGTGCATCGATGCACTAATTGCATTCAATGTTTCTTCTTTAAAGAGTGCATCGATTCACATTGAATGTGCATCGATACACCTTGCCCAGAATTTGCATTTTAAGCCCGAAAACCATCAACTTTTCACTCAATTCTTCTATTTTAATCCCCTATCATGTCATTAAACTCAACTACCATTACTTAAACCAACTTATATCCATATAAACCATCTTTATCTTCCATATCTCATCATGATTCGTAAAATTTAAGAATCTTTCTAAACTTTCAACTTTATTATTAATCCTTTCTAACTTCATAAATCTCTTATTCTTATTGATGGCAAGTCAAATTCAACTTTCAATTCTTATTATAAACTCTATTTTAATATTTCTCCCAAGAACTCCAAATCTTTAATCTTCCCTAACTCCTTTATCTTTTGATTTTAAGATAACTTAAGCTTTTCTTAAGCTTAGTTATCATCTAATGATCATAACCCAACTTTAAATTTAACCAGAAATTATCTAAATAGAAGACTCGCCTTTTGTTCAAGCCTTCACGTATAAAGAAGGAAGAGAATAGAACTCTGGAACCTTCTCTCTTCCCACGTGGTTTCCTTATCTTATAAGGGAAAATAAAAATCTTCCTTGTCAAATGACCATTTTACCCTTTACTTCATTTAATAATTACCAACAATCCCTTAAAAATATTTACAAATAAGTCCTTGCATTTTCAATCTTTTGAAATCATACTTCAAAGTTATAAAAATTCCATTTTAGTCACCCACCCTGATTTTGGGATATTATCCATAGTGTGGAAACAAAGGTAGTAGACGTAGACTTTGGTTGAGAAAGTCGAACCACTCTAAATCGCTGTGCAATTATTTTCTATTTTTTGCAAAAACTTCCACCAAAAGTTTTATTGCCAATTCACCCATCTTGGCTATTTCGTCGATCCATTAACTCAAAAAATGTTTTTTGAAATAATTTTTACAAAGTATTTCGAACCATAATCGCTTCAAAATTGAGATTTCAATAGGGTAGTACCGATACTGCCTTAACAATATCGATACCCCCAAACATCGAATGTAAAATGGGTACCGATACCCTATACGGTATCGATACCATTGCATATAGTTGTACCGATACCATAGTCATGATACCGATACTACCCCTTTGGTTTTGACTCCGAGAAATAACAGAATGCAAATTTGGTACCTATACCATGACCGATATTGATACTACTTTATAGTAGTATTGATACTCATTGGACGGTATCGATACTACTATACATAGTAATATCGATACGTTGATTTGCAACGGTCGAAATATTTGAATTTATAACAGGTAGTATCGATACTCATGAGTGGAGTACCGATACCCATACGCTCCTAATAACTTTTTGTAGTGGAAAACATACAACAACAACTATATTGACTCCATGATCATTCCCAACGTTCAGAATTCATTCAAGGGGTTTTTAAGCAAGTGTTGAAGCCATTGATGATCAAGAATTGAAAAAAAACAATAGAGAAAGCCTTAAACTTATTGTTTGAGCAAGTCAAGTCAATATCCATTCAATATTCATTTTGCTTTCAAGAACACCATTTGTGCTCAATTGTATTTATTTTTTAGTGTTCTTTCTTTGTTCTAGAATTTTGCAAATAATCTTACCTTGTGAGGTCTTTCTTCTAAGTTTGTGAAATTTGTAATTTTCTCTTTGGGAGAGAGTGTCTCAAGAATTTGGGGTATAATTCTTGAGGGGGTTGTAAGGTTACTCTTTGTCCTCAAAAGAAAGACAAATTAGTGAATTTGTGGAAAATCCTTAGTAAGGATAGCTAAGGCAGTGGACGTAGACTTTGGTTGAGAAAGTCGAACCACTTTAAATCGCTGTGCAAATATTTTTATTTTCTGTCAAGCTTCCACCAAAATTTTAATATCCAATTCTCCCACCCTCTTGGCTATTTCATCCTATCGATTAACTCAACAAAGAGGAATTTAAATAGGCAAGAAAATCGGGCGTACATATATGTCTATTATTGACGTGGTAGTGAACTCACACCTTGCACAATGCATGGTCCATTTCATTTCGTACGTAAAACTGCCAAGTCAAATCAGCTACTGCCACGTCAGGAATATCTACGAAACTCGCTTTATGCAAAAAGCGAGGTGTCTACAACTTCACATCAGGAATATTATTTGCATGCCCATGTCTCTTCCATATCACGTCAAGAAGTTATTTTATTAAAAAATGAGACTTCTATTCGAATCTTATTTCAAGCAAATGAAAGTGAACAAGCAAACCATACACAAAAAGTGAAAGCAAAAATAAGGGAATTGATCAACAACTGTTTTAATAATAAGTTTATTTGACGTTTCTCGATAATTACATAGTTTGAAGCCATTATAATTTCATGCATATTTTGTTCTTTTTACATGATAATATATATTTTCAAAAGATGTTGAAAAGAGGAAGTGTTACTACTTTGTATACTATAATGGAAAAAAGATGC
The DNA here is from genome assembly GCF_006381635.1 of Hibiscus syriacus. Lineage (NCBI taxonomy): Eukaryota > Viridiplantae > Streptophyta > Magnoliopsida > Malvales > Malvaceae > Hibiscus > Hibiscus syriacus. The sequence goes on along the minus strand of NW_024062925.1, from coordinate 1,286,835 downwards.
GTGATGAATCTCTCAGCATCGTTTTTCAATTCGTACATACTATGACGATAATGTAGTCGAAGAAATTAAATTATAAGAATTTGATGAAAGAAGTTAAGAACAATGTTCCATATTCTTGCTGGAAAAAACTTGAACATTGAAGTATCGACTACCAATATCTTTAGATCCTATAACCTACTTGATATATAACATCGAGGACGATAATGATATATGTATGATACTCGATTGTCACATACAATATTCATTAAAGGGGTCACTTGAGCTATATGCAAATTTTTAATATGATAATGATGTTAATAGTGTCCCAAATTAAGACGGTTTGATTTTGACTTCAATCCTAATAATCATGGTCTAACAACTAATTTATGTAACACCATCAACTTACTAAGTACAAAAAGTTAGGGCAATGACTTGGTGCATCATCGTCTTTGATGCTAAGTCATTCTTGCTTTGCTAGCTTGGACTTTGACTTGAATATGCCATAAACACGACTTTCAACGTACAATCCATACAATAGTGGTATAGGTGCATCATCTTCTTAGTAGAAAATGAGGTTTCAAAAAGATAAAGTGTTTGGCCCATTCGACGATTTTCAGCATCTATGGGGAGACATTCTTGTGCTGGTACTATCGACTTTGATCTTGGTAGTATGGTTCATGAGTGATCTCATGATCGATGCATAACTACTACTCTTGTTATCCCTGTGGTCGACGACACTGAACTATTGTAACACCTTAAACTCGATTAGGCCTAAAGTGCCAGACTAGGCTACCGAGGCAACCACTGATTTTCAAAACTTATTAATTTTCCTTTCAAACACATTAATGATATCATAAATAAAACATAAATAACTGTTATAAAAATATTTTAAAAAACCGGAGCTCCGTGACACATAATTTAAAACCAAAATAATACAGACTCTGAGTTTAATAAACTGAATACATGAGTAAGGTTCTATGAATACATATGCCCACTAAAACTACAATACAATACTTTGAAGGAGATGCTGGAAGTCCTACTGTGATGGTGCTCCACGAACTGCTCAAGATACTAACCGAAAGGAAAATATTTAAAGACTGAGCTTACAAAGCACATTAGTAAACTCGGTAATCTAGAGTAGCATAAGAATTTCATAAACACAAGCATGCTAAAGACATGCACTAAGCAGTATGTACATGCATGATCTAGATCAAGTGTTACCTACTTAAAGCTTTACTGCTCTATTACTGAAGTAAGGGTCTCACGCTTCCCTTAATCCTCTGCTAAGGGCCTTGCCATGAGTACACCTCTAAAGGGTCTCTAACCCTAATGATTATAACTACTACGCATTATCTAAATGTGACACTGATATTTTGTGCATTATCTAAATGTAAACCTGAACATAGTGTTCATTATTTGAATACAAATATGAACATATTGTGTATAATCTGAATTCACCCTAACTAGTATTTGGTCTCACATAGCCATTAGACACTAGTAAACTAAGGGAACCCAATGTCACATAGCATCGATACAATTCCCACTAACATACGAAAAGATCTCTGGTTCTCACATAGCCATCAAATAGATCACGGAGGGGGAACCCAGTGTCACATAACATCGGTATAATTCACATAGCTCGGTTTCACATAGCCTTCAAGCCAAGATTTAACATATTTAATGTATTGAACTGATACAAATATACAAACATGTATAAGGCTCAAAGGCCACACAACACTGTCATCGCTAACCCACTCCTCGCGAATGCTCGGGCCTCACGCCCTAGTTAGCTCATGAAGTGTCTCGCACACTGACAAAGTCCCACTAGGCAACTAAGCTAACCTATTTATACCCTAGCATAGATGGACTAATTAAAGTGGGTTATCCTCTGTCCGCGTGTGTGAGTACTATAAAATATACGCAGATAATGTGCAAGTATACACAATCGTTCAAGTAATATAATGATGAGTGAGTATCGTCTCCACAGGGATTGGTTGAAATTACAAAAGTTTAACTAAAGCTAAACACTAATCTATCTAAGTGTAGTTAGTCTTTATATATACAAATGTCACGGCAAATGAAAATGTGTATGCTGATGGATGCAGATGAATGGTTTGATGGTGTAGCAGATGGAAATGCAGTGGCAATATAAAATGTTTAGTGTTTAAAATGGTGCAATATCGAGGTAATGAAAATGGTAAATAAACAGTAAATAAACAACAAATAAAAAAAAGATAATCCTCACGCGACAAGCTCCAATGGAATGAATGGTAGGGATTGATCTAAGGATGCTAAACTTATCTCTCAGACATATTTAAGCTATCTAATCTTTACTTGCTCGACAGGGCTTTCCTAAAATGTTCTCAAAGGAACCTACAGAATAGGATGCCAAGGCATCTTCTCTCACTCAACGATGTTGGCCAGCCTACCCTATTGATAAAGACACCCTTTTTAGTCGTTGAAATCCTATCCTAGTCTCTCCCGAGATCTAAGGGTTTAGGTTATAATATTCCTAGGCTGGTTCAAAGCCCCTTGAAAATACTATAACCCATTGCTTATGAGGATCTTGTCTTGCGGTTCTCTCGAATACTTACAAGTATTTTTAGCTTAGGTTTCTCCCGAATACCTAAACTTCATCTAAGAAATGGACATTTCCATGCCTCTTACAAGCCTAGATGGTGAAGCATTCATAAGCAAGTAAATAAAGAACCAAAATAAACTTAAATATACAATTAAAATAAAGTCTAAACATCCATTAAACCAACCACCACCAAATAAGTTAGTTCATGGTGGGGTTTGAAATATCCAAACACAAAGTCATACAAATATTCATTCCAACAACCCACAAATAAATATAGAAATAGTAGCAAAAAGGAAGTGAGAAGTAGCCTTCGACGCGTCACCGGAGGTCTCCTCGGCCACCACGAACCATCTTAGCTCGCTAGCTCCTCTCAGCACTTAGCTCGCCACTCCTTGGAGCTTAATCAATGGAGGAAAACCCAAGGAAGAAGAAAAGGAAAACGAAATAAAAATCTATTTTTTTCTGCTCTATGCGTGTGCCTCTCTTCACGTGTTGTATATTGTCTCCCTTGAGGTGTAATATATAACAAAAATATCTAAGGGTAATGATGAGGTTATTGGGTGCAAAATACCCCTCATACCCCTATAATCACATGTAGCGCGTGAATCTTATCCTCCAGGTGGCAGTGGTCCCATAACAGCTCTGGCAGGCGGTTACAACAATCATTTCACGTGCAGAGCCAGCTGTCCTCGTACAGCTGTATCTTTTTGTCGTTTTCTACACCAGAAATGCCAAGGCATTTTAATCTGCTTTAGCAACGTGTGATGCCACATTACTTCCCATCTAGTCCTTTTTGCTTGCTATTCCATGCACACCACAGACAAACTGCACCTTTCCTTCAAGCAGCATCATTAAGAAATAAAATAGCACTACGACCACAAATGCAACTATATACAACTACATGATCCTAAAATGCCTAAAATGAGCTTTTAAACAAACAATAACTTAAGTGAAAAAGGCCTTAAAAGTAGCCTTTTTAGGAAGTTAACACACCCCCAAACTTAAGTTATTGCTTGTCCTCAAGTAATGGATAGCAATTATATAAGCAAAATGTCATGGCAATGTTCGATAATAAGACAGTAGGAAAAATTGGATTTCAACCCTAAGCAAAATAGGCTTCAACATGCTAGACTTGTTAAGAATTCAAGTACTTTTCCCTAGGTCAAGATCCTTTGTGGTAATGTGTGTGTGGTTGTATCCAATCTATACTTAGCAAACTTAGACAATTTCTACTCAAGTCCCTAGTTTTTGTCAAGGCATTTACTTATTCATTAAGCATATTTTCTTTACTCCCTTTTTGTTTTTTTTACTGCTGTTACGAAGGGAGTCAGCTCATCACACCTACTCTCCCACACTCTAGTGAAAGGAGCATACCTTCCACCTCGAGCTAGTTAAGTAGAGTCATCCCATGACTTCTTTCATTCACTCATATGCACATGGCTGCCATTATTAAAGAGAGTTCCAGGCAATTCCACGGCAAAGAGGAGTGTCCCTCTACAGCTATGCCTAAGTATTTATTCACAGTTTCATATATAAGGGAGTTGTTTTTTATTTTCTTTTAAGCACAATACCATATTTCAATGCCAAAACTAACTAGAGTTCCTTCATAAGAATTTTCCAAATTTTCTAAGTATAGAGAACATACAAATTGTGTAAAAGTTTTTCACAAAGCACCAAGCCCTAGAGTGAGTTCTATCATTCTCAACAGTCATTTACATTCATATTCTAGCCTAACAAGATCATCATCATCGGGTATCCTCAAAACATTCTATTAACTATCCTACCATTTACTGATGCCATGGCATAATACTACGCTAATGCTATCATGCATATGTCCTAGCAAGAACACTACCTCCCCCAAACTTAAGGGAAGCATTCTTCTCAATGCTTAAAGAGAACTAAATATAAACTAAATGCCATGAAATAAAATGCAAACTAAATGAAAATGAATGCAAGTGAGGTACCTCAATGTTTTTGTGGTGGTGTTGCCTTGGAGGTGCTAGCAGTTCCTCATCGGGTGCGCTTGCGAAGGGGTTCTGGGCTGGACTATGAAGAAGTAGATTAATAATACGCAATATTCTTACGTCTAGACGTGGTCTTGGTGCGTCGACCACTATGTGGTGCAGGAACGGGACTGGGTGTTTCTTCGACAGGGATAGTAGGCGGATATTCAGGGGTGTCAGAAATGTTGATCAGAAGTCGGGTCATCAACTGGAGGATCTTCTTCATCTTTTCAGGCTCTGAGATGCCTCGGCATTGAATGTTGGCAGAATTTCTTCTGGGAATCCAGGGAAATTCCGTTGACCGTGGGGAATAATTTCTTGAAACATGGATTCCACCACAACATCTCTATGCTTCACATACCCAAAGAAATTGCAGATATCACCGTGTAAAGTATGCAAATGAGTCTGTGTCTGCATCACAGCTTCCTTGAGAGCAAGTAACTTTGCCTCAGCATTAGTTCCTGCAGATTCTCATGAACAGGGTCTTTAGACTTGGGATTTTCAATTCCTAATAGCAGTGGAAGTCTAGCCTAGTAATGCCAGATAATCCAGGTAAAATTTCATCAAAAGCATTTTCCTTAACCTTTTTCTTACGACACAAACAGTAATTAAGTTAGGAAACACTAAAGCATTTGCCTTTTTACTCAAGCAGTCATGAACTTGCTGAACAATAATACGACCAATATTAATAGGACGGGATATCCTTATCGAATGTAAAAGCAGTAAGCGAGAAAGTGATACCGTCGTATTGTGAGAAGTAGGCATGAGTTTATGCTTAAGAAGTGATTCATAACTTGGACGCAGATGAAGACGTTCTCGGTTGACCGAGTATCTACTTGTTTGGTGCCCATTCCACTCAGTGTTTGCAAAGCATAAATCCTCAAGAATGTCATCATAAGTGTGGCTATCGGCTTCATTTTCAAACGCGGCATGCTCATCCACTACATCCTGCAAATGAAAATACCTATTAATCGTAGTGGGTGTAAAACGAATCTTCTTACCTCGGACGAAAATGGAATGTTGGTTGGGTTGAAATATTTGCGTAAAACTCCTTAACCAACGAAGCATTCACGAGCCCGGATGGCGCACGAACTTCTTCTACTTGAGCGGTGTCATAATGTCCATTACGTTGGGTCCAAAGCCGCCATCGGTCTCCTCAGTAAAAATGAAACCCAACTCGAAGAAGAGTTTACGGTTCTTGAAGTTTTAACCGAGCCTTGGCCTCGTCATCCTCAAACTGTTGCCAAACGGAAGCATTGGTTGGAGCCGGTCTTGAACGCACCATTTTCAGTGTTGTTAAAGTAAGAAAAATGAAAAGGAAGTATCTTTCAAAAGCTTTGTGAAGTTTCAGCTATGGAGAGAAGAGTGAAGAAAATGAAGAATATGAGAGATAAAAAGTAAAAGTAAAAAATAAAATAGAAAAGTTAAGGAAGAAAGAGAAAAGAAAAACTTAAAAATTTGAGAGGGAAAAAGGGGTGATATGACGGTTAAGAGATAAATTAGTGGGTGGGGAGGTTATGCGTGTATGGGAGGAAAATTGCCAAAAGAAATGATGATGATGGGAAAAAACTGTGGAGAGAGAAAATAAATGTCAGAAATAAAATAAATTAAAAAGAACAAAATCAAAGAATATCTCTCCCATTAATGCGTTGTCCTTTCCTCCATTTGGGTAACCGCTCCCTGCACGATTTGCAGCAATGTGGTCCCTACAAATCATATCAAAAATTAATTACAAAATAAAATAAAATGAAAGAAAATCTTAATTTATGCACAGACACAAATTCCATGCCGTTGCATCGAATTTTGGTTATTCTCTTAGCACGCTTCAGCATCGTGTAGACGTAACACGTCCTTGTTGTGCGGTGGTGGAACTCCATTATAGGCTTTCAGATGCTGGCCGTTGACCTTGAAGATCATCCCATTGTCTATTCTCTTGATGTCAACAGCTCCATGGGGGATAAACATAATGCACCTCAAATGGCCCTGACCATCGAGATTTGAGCTTCCCAGGAAAGAATTTGAGTCTGGAGTTGTAAAGCAAAACTTGTTGTCCCACATGAAAATGACGTGGCATCATTTCTGGTCATGCCACTGCTTGGTTTTCTCCTTGTAGATCCGAGCATTTTCATATGCTTGTGCTCTAAACTCTTCTATTTCATTAAGTTCCAGTAATCTTTGTTCCCCAGCTAGTTAGCATCAAAATTCAATCGCTTGATGGCCCAATATGCCTTATGCTCGAGTTCAACCGGGAGATGACAAGCTTTACCATACACTAGCTTGAATGGTGACATTCCAAAGGAGTTTTGAACGTTGTTCTGTACACCCAAAGTGCTTCATCCAACTTTGGCGACCAATCCTTACGCCTTGGGTTCACCACTTTCTCTAAAATCTGCTTGATCTCTCATTGGATATCTCTGCTTGGCCATTTGTCTACGGATGATATGTCGTGGAAATCTTGTGTCGAACTCCATATCTCTTCAATGCCTTGGCAATCAACTTGTTATCAAACTGGGTTCCTTTTTCACTAATAATAGCACGAGGTACTCCGAACCGAGTGAAGATATACTTGTACAAAAACTTGAGTACGGTCTTGGAGTCATTCCTTGATGTCGCTATTGCTTCCACCCACTTTGACACATAATCCACAACAAGCAAGATATATAATTTTCCTTCAGAAATGGGAATGGTCCCATGAAATCGATGACCCACACATCAAACAACTTATCTCCAAGATATTTTGCAGCGGCATCTCATGTCGTCTGGAGATATTTCCAATCCGTTGGCATCGATCACAAGCTTTGTAAAATGCTTGGGCATCTTTAAACAAAGTTGGCCAGTAAAAGCTTGATTGCATGACCTTAGTAACAATCCTTGCTCCACTAAAATGACCTCCACTTGGGGCCGAACGATAATGGTACAAAATATCACGATGTTCCTCTTCGGATACACATCGTCTAATGAGCTGATCGGCACAATGCTTGAACAAATATGACTCATCCCAAAGATAGTGACTTGTATTGTGCTTGAATATTTTTTTAGCCTGACTATCTAAATCAAAAGGCATAATTCCACTAACAAGAAAATTAACAAAGTCAGCGTACCACAAATTGCCGCGGCATATAAAAGTTTCTCATCAGGAAATTCTCTTGGATATATACTGTGTCATGGGATTCTGAATTGTTCTGTAGCCTAGATAAGTGATCAACAACTTGATTTTCAGTTCCTTTTCTATCTACCACCTCTAAGTCAAATTCTTGCAAAAGTAAGATCCACCTAATAAGTCTAGGCTGGGCATCCTTTTTGTTCACTAAGTATTTTATAGCCGAATGATCAGTGTGAACAATAACTCTTGTGCCTATTAGGTAAGGTCTAAATTTATCAAAAGCAAATACCACAACAAGTAATTCTTTCTCAGTGGTGGTGTAGTTCAATTGTGCTTCATTTAAAGTGCGGCTAAGTAATAAATAACATGAAAAATTTTACCTCGGCGTTATCCCAAAACAGCTCCTACGGCATAATCACTCGCATCACACATCAGCTCAAATGGTGATGTCCAATCGGGATGAACTACAATGGGTGCCGAGATCAGTTGTCTTTTTAGCTCAGTAAATGCGCTCGTCAACACAAAGGGTTGATTTTGTTGAAGCAATGTGCACAAGGGCTTAGAAATCTTGGAGAAATCTTTGATAAACCTTTATAGAATCCAGCATGTCCAAGAAAACTTCTTATCCCCTTTACCGAAGTTAGTGGTGGCAATTTTCAATTACTTCAATCTTCGTCTTGTCCACCTCAATACCCTTTTGTGAAATTTTGTGGCCTAATACAATGCCTTTAGTCACCATGAAGTGACATTTCTCCCAATTTAAGACCAACTCAGCCTCTTCGCATCTTTTGAGAACTTTTGCTAATTGCCGAGGCATCGTTCAAAATCGTCCCCACAAATAGAAAAGTCGTCCATGATGATCTCCAGAAAATCCTCAACCATGTCTAAAAATATAGCTTGCATACAGCGATGAAATGTTGCCGGGGTATTAAGAGTCCAAAAGGAATCCTCCTAAAGGCAAAAGTGCCATAGGGACAAGTGAATGTAGTCTTTTCTTGGTCCTCTGGTACGATGGCAATTTGATTGTACCCCGAGTACCCATCTAAAAAGTAATAGAATGCTTTGCCGGCTAATCGATCCAAATTTGGTCGATGAAAGGTAGAGGAAAATGGTCATTCTTTGTAGCTTTATTGAGCTTTCTATAGTCCATGCATATCCTCCATCCGGTAACAGTGTGAGTGGGTAATAGCTCATTATCCTCATTAGTAACCACAGTCGTGCCTTCTTTCTTCGGAACATACTGGACAGGGCTCACCCATGAGCTATTGGATATAGGGTAAATCACTCCATTATCAAGCCATTTCAGAATTTCTTTCATCACCACTTGCTTCATAATAGGGTTGAGTCTTCTTTGTGGTTCGATTAAATTGCCGTGGCAATCTTCAAGCAGAATATTGTGCATGTAGATCGTGGGACTAATGCCTTTCAAGTCGGCCATAGTCCAACCAATTGCTTTCTATGCTGCATCAAAACACTTAACAAACTTTGCTCTTGATTAGCAGTAAGGTTAGCAGAAATAATCACCGGTAAAGTCTCATTGCTACCTAAGTAAACATATTTAAGATGCCCTGGCAAAGTCTTAAGCTCTAAAGTAGGTACATGCAATAATAAAGGCTTAGGAGGAATAAATTCATCAAAATTCAGAGGTTCAAAATTTATACCTGATCTAGCTTGTAGTAAGCTAGACTGCTCCTCCAAAATTTAAAAGTTTCGGACTCCACTAAGCTTTCATCATCCACCCAATAATCATTTTCTGCTAGCTGAATGAAATTGTTCTTGAAAAGATGTTTAGTTTCTTCTTCAATCACTGAGTTCAATTCAAAATGCCTTGGCATTCTTCAGTGTCATCAACATATTTGAGTGTTCGAAACACATTGACAGTTACACACTGATCAACCACTCCCATGGTGAGTTCACATTTTTCACAGTCGATCAATATATGTCCAGTGGCTAGGAAAGGTCTTCCCAGAATAATCGGTGCCTTGGCATCAACTTCGTAATCCAGAATTAAGAAGTCGACTGGAAACACAAACTTATCCCCCTCACTATGACATCCTCGACTCTCCCTTCAGGTTTAACATGAGATCTGTCGACAAGTTATAAAATAACCAGGTGGGTCTTGCATCTCCTATGCCAAGCTTCAAGAATATAGATTTTGGCATTAAGTTGACATTTGAGCCAAGATCATAAAGTACCTTTCCAAAAAAATTAGCTCCAATCGAACACGGAATAATAAAGCTGCTGGATCATTTTTCTTTGGTGGCAACTTACTCAATGAATAACAAAATTTGTTGACGTGGCAACAGTCTCTACTTTCCTCTTCTTGGTACAGATTTCCTTCAGAAATTTGGCATACATCGGCATTGTTTAATAGCTTCCAAGAAAGGTACATTGATATAAGCTGATCAAGAATATCCACGAACTTCTTAAATGAACTTCATCATTATACTTCTTCAATCTTTTCGGAAAGGGTGGTGGAGGTCTATTTTCCTTGACTAGTAGTAGGAATTGCTTTTGCCTTGGCATCAGAATCTGGTGCCTTAGTAGAATCCTCCTCCTTGTCATTCTCATAAATGCTATCATCATGTAATTCAGTTCACCTTTGTCATTAGTGGGAATAGATTCTTCATGTTGTGCCCCACTAACTTTAACTTGTTGATTGATTTTGTTCCACTCCTAAGAGTTAACACATTGCAATACTCCTTTCCATGCCCTTTAGTGACTTCAGTATCACTTGGAAAACATCCTTGCTGACGCTCTTGCAATGCCGTAGCAATCTGACCAACTTGACATTCCAAAGCTCTCAAAGACGAGCTATGGCTTTGAAGTAAGGCGCCTTGACTATGTAGTAAAGCTCCTTGATTCTTATTTGAACTAGAATGGTCTTGCAGCATTGTCTTCATAGTAGATATGAACTCTTGAATCATAGCTTCCAAGGAACTCATGCTTGCTGAAGTTGAAGCTCCTTTGTTAGTATTATGCCAAGGCATAGAATTCTGGTAACTTTGAGGCTCATTGCGATTATGCTTCTGAGTAGGTTGATTAGCATTGTGGGCTCCTTGATTTCCCCATAAAAATTGGGGTGCTAACGCCATCCAACATTATAAGTGTTAGAGTAAGGATTATTGTTGCCTCGATTGTAATTGCCTACAAAGTTGATGGACTTGTGATTGCTCGGGCATTCGCTCTCGTGATGATTGCCTTGGCATAGCAGACATTCCAAGCTAGTTGTTTTCACTTCCTTCACCTCAGTAGAGCGTTGTAAGTTTTCATCATATTGGTGATAGTTGTGAGTTGAGCGGACACCGAATCCTTGGTATCTAACTTAAATGCTCCAGGTGCTCTCCTCCCACTCCCAAGTCTTGAGGAAGGAAACTGATAATCATTGTTAGCAATTCTGTCCAAGATAGCAAACGCCTCAGTAGGTGATTTATCCAACAATATCTCATTTGCCGAGGCATCCAGTAACATCCTCGTGGGTGCATTGACTCCATTATAGAAATGACTACTTGAGTTAATCGTGAAAACCATGATTTGAACACTTTCGAAGCAAACTCTTGTAACGATCCCAACACTCATACATGGATTCGTCGTTGCCCTAGCGAAAAGATGATATTTCATTCTTAGCTACGTATTCATGTTCGGTGGGTTGTACCTCAATAAAAAACTCTTACAAAGATCAATCATGATTCCATCAAACCGGCTGGTACACCACTCAACCAAGCCCTTGCTCGGTTACGCAATGAATACGAAAATAGCTTTAATTTCAGAAAATCCTCATACACTCCTTCTTGGCGAAAAGAATCACAAACTTCCAGAAAATTTTGAATGTGCTGCCTGGCATCTTCATTTGACATACCCCAAACTGCCCAATAGAATTCAACATGTTGAACATGACTGGTTTCAGCTCGAAATGTGCAGCTTGAATTTCGGGTGCAACAATCCCAGGATTCAGATCATCCAACATCGGATTTAATTGATCACAAATAACGAGCGGCCTAACAGCAGGATCAACATTGTCTAATGCCGCGGTATTCTGATTTCCATCATCCTGACCAATGCCTTGGTTTCCAATCTGATACATGTTTCCTCTAGCGCGTTGAGCACATCTCCTTGTCTAAAGAGTCTTTCAATCTCAGGTTCTATCGGTTCCAAAGGCTCTTCAGAATTTCTTCTAGGCATACACTAAATAAACCTGAAAAATAAAACAAAAATATGAAGTAAACTACAAAAAATAAAAATGCAAAACAAAATAAAATGCTCTGGAAAAACTAAATAACTTCAGGCTGCCAATCCCCAGCAACGGCGCCAAAAACTTGTCCGCGTGTGTGATTACTATAAAATATACACAATAATGTGCAAGTATACACAATCGTTCAAGTAATATAATGATGAGTGAGTATCGTCTCCACAGGGAGTGGGTGAAATTACAAAAGTCTAACCAAAGCTAAGCAGTAATCTATCTATGTATAGTTATTCTTTATATATACAAATGTCTCGACAAATGAAAATGTGTATGCTGATGGATGCAGATGAATGGTTTGATGGTGTAGCAGATGGAAATGTAGTGGCAATATAAAATGTTTAGTGTTTAAAATGGTGCAATGTCGAGGCAATGAAAAATGGTAAATAAACAATAAATAAACAGCAAATAAAATAAAAAGAAGATAATCCTCACGCGATAAGCTTCCAATGGAATGAATGGTAGGGATTGATCTAAGGATGCTAAACTTATCTCTTAGGCATATTTAAGTTATCTAATCTTTACTTGCTCGACAGGGCTTTCCTAAAATGTTCTCAAATGAACCTAACAGAATAGGATGCCAAGGCATCTCCTCTCACTCAACGATATTGGCCAGCCTACCCTATTGATAAAGACACCCTTTGTAGTCATTGAAATCCTATCCTAGTCTCTCCCGAGATCTAAGGGATTAGGTTATAATATTCCTAGGCCGGTTCAAAGCCCCTTAAAAATACTATAACCCATTGCTTATGAGGATCTTGTCTTGCGGTTCTGTCGAATACTTACAAGTATTTTTAGCTTAGGTTTCTCTCGAATACCTAAACTTCATCTAAGAAATGGACATTTCCATGCCTCTTACAAGCCTATATGGTGAAGCATTCATAACAAAGCAAATAAAGAACCAAAATAAACTTAAATATACCATTAAAATAAAGTTTAAACATCCATTAAACCAACCGCCACCAAATAAGTTAGTTCATGGTGGGGTTCAAATATCCAAACACAAAGTCATGTAAATATTCGTTCCAACAACCCACAAATAAATATAGAAATAGTAGCAAAAAGGGAAGTGAGAAGTAGCCTTCGACGCGTCACCAGAGGTCTCCTCGGCCACCACGAACCACCTTAGCTCGCTAGCTCCTCTCGGCACTTAGCTCGCCATTCCTTGGAGCTTAATCAACGGAGGAAAACCCAAGGAAGAAGAAAAGGAAAATAAAATAAAAATCTGATTTTTTTTCTGCTCTATGCGTGTGCCTCCTTTTACGTGTTGTGTATTGTCTCCCTTGAGGTGTAATATATAATAAAAATATCTAGGGGTAATGATGAGGTTATTGGGTGCAAAATACCCTCATACCCCTAGAATCATATGTAGTGCATGAATCTTATCCTCCAGGTGGCAGTGGTCCTATAGCAACTCTGGCAGGCGGTTACAACAATCATTTCACGTGCAGAACCAGCTGTCTCGTACAACTATATCTTTTTGTCGTTTTCTGCCCTAGTCCTTTTTGCTTGCTATTCCCTGCACACTACAGACAAACTGCACCTTTCCTTCAAGCAGCATCATTAAGAAATAAAATAGCACTACCACCACAAATGCAACTATATGCAACTACATGATCCTAAAATGCCTAAATGAGCTTTTAAACAAACAATAACTTAAGTGAAAAAGGCCTTAAAAGTAGCCTTTTTAGGAAGTTAACATCCTCTCACTAGTTGTTATCTCGCCCGTTCTCTCATTTAGAACGTTATGGGAAAACTTATTAGTCTATTACTACTATTTGTTATTAACATATTCTATTTTGGTCATTCGTTACTTAAAAATGCTTTAGTCACTTGACTCAATAGGATTCTCTACACATTTTGTGATTCAATGGTGATTATGAGTTTAGTGGTCATTGTCTGAAGAACTAGTTAACTTGATACCTGACTCAGGTTTATTACTGAGTAATGCCACTCTAATTGTTCTTATCGTATTTCCCTTCAATACCTCATGGATTGAAAGGGACGACTTACACTTCTCGGGTTCACTGAAGTTCTTAAAGCTCACATTTTTTGCTATTACTGAATCTGACTTATTCATTATACCACTTGTTGGTATATCCTTTGTAATGATCCTCGTCTTAACAATCGAATACGTCCTCGACTAAGGATATTTCGATGTACGCTAAATAAGGTTACATATATTATAACATACTCCTACGAGTGTTTCTAGGCATGTTCTGTCATTTATGTTCCTCACTGACTAAGTCTTACTATTATGGATCATCCTTAGCTCTTACGAGCCTTAAATGGGCCAAATTTAACCATCCAAAGTGAGTAGTACTGATACTCTACTTGCAGAATCGATACCCTAGGGTCAAATATTGATATCCCTATTAGTATCGATACCAAAAATGTATTTTGTTGTTAAAAAGGGGCATTATCAATACTTCCAACTTGAAACCTTAATTTTTTCCCCAATTCAACTAGTATCGATATTGTTCATCCTAATATCGATACTCGAACCCTGAAATGGTTATTTTATTCTCATAAAACACCAAAAATCACTTTAAAGGCCATGGTTTGATTCTAAATCATGTATTGAAGTTTTAGAGAGTTAACTAGGGTCTTAGGATGTCAAAAAAATACTTCCTTAACACATAAAAACATCTTTTATTTTAAAATCAAGTTCAAACCCTAATATATTTAACTACAAAATCTTATCAGTTTCTCGAAAATATGAAAGCTCATTGCTTAGCCACATTACTTTTCTTGGTGATTTGGATGAAACTCACATCTTTTTCTTTAGCTATAAAGAACCCAAGGCTTTGTTTCAATAAAACAATGTTGTTGAAGGATTTAGAACAAATTAAAGTATGAAATGGGCTTAAAAACTTACCTTTGTGTAACAGAAATTTTGGAGAGGAAAAATGAGATGATAATGAGAAGATAGGAAGCAATAAAGAGAAAAAGATGGTGAAGAGAAATAAAAAGCATTTCATCTTTTTAGGTAAGGAAAATTACTCAGTTGGTTCTTCCCATCTTTCATTGTTAAAAAATATCATTTTATGGTTAATTGGGCCCGAATTAACCTAATTAAGCCCAACGACTTAAATTAATTTTTTTGCGACATCTACTTACCTCTCCAGTAAACCCGAAACTACTAGCCCATAATTTGAGGTGTTACAAATATTCTAGTTTTAGGGGAAATTTCTTATAAAGAACTAGTTAGAAAGATCGACGCAATGGTGAAGAGTTAGACCCTTCAATGAAGAACCAGAAAACCTTGACATGCTGGAGGGTACGAATGATGATGAAATTCCACATGTTATGCCTCGTCCACCATCCCACTTCATAATAATTGAGATGGAATCTTTTAACACTCCAGACTTTCCGCAACTCTCACATCTTGATCAATATAACCAACGTGGTGATATCAAGCTCTATATTAGAATGACGTGCAGAATAAAAGAACTTGTTGTAGCTGCAATTAAGAACTATAATATACGTCGCTCGGTTACATCGATTGTAAAAAAATTAGATGTGAACCAGTACATGGCTGAATGTGTCCACAAGTATGAAGGATGTAATTGGAGGTTCGTGCATCATGCTTGAAGAGGATGAACAACATATGAAAGCTGATAAAATACGACCAACGTCATACTTGCACCACCAGTTGGCTCATTCAGGATCATCTAAACTTAGATGTTCATGTGCTTTATGATACCTTCATACCACTGGTTAAAGCAAATCCACATATAACAATTTCTAGTTATATTGTTGCAATTACATCTCAATTAACTACCATAAAACATGGTATGCTAGGTATCATGTAAAGTGTATGACCAATGAGAAAAATGGTACAAAGAGTTATGACCATGGCTGATATTGATGAAGAAAAACATATCGGGAATGGTTGTCAAACTATAAACTGTGATGGCATATAAAAACAATCGTGTCATACAAGGTATGTGCCAATTTCACAGCTATTTTGGACATTTTTTTACAGCGTGTTAATGCATTTCACCACTGCAAGCCAATGGTTCAAATCGATGACACTTGGTTGTACAACATATACATACAAATACTCTTATTAAAGTTGCACAAGATGTCAATAGGAAACTATTCCCACCGCCTTTGTAATAGTAAAAAATGAAGATATATACTCTTTGGAATTATTCCTTAAGTGCTTATACAAATATGTTCTATCACATGTTTTGCATGAGCGTTATGGTGGGATATGTCTTATTTCTAAAAAGGGCAAAGATCAGATATGTAATCGAACATATGAGACCGTCTTGGCAACCTCTCTATATTTATCACTGGTATTATTTACACCATATTGCTGCAAATTATTTGAAAAAGTTTATGAACAAATATGAACGTGTAATGGTGCTTTGAATGGGTATGTATTTTACTTTTTTGGAATTCAAATATCTTTTCATTTATTATTCATAATTAACTGTTGTGTTTTTAATGGGTAAGCCACTCACATTCTGTACACGAGGTTAAGGAGCTGTTTCAAGAATTGAGACATAGGAATCAAGAAGGCTACAATTACCTTGCTAAAATCTCGAGGGATAAATGGCTTCGATCATTTGATGGGGTAGATGATATGGTCGTATAACAATGAACTTGGCTGAGGCAATCAATTCATCATTGAAGGGAGTGTGACATTTGCCTATCACTTCTGTTGTCAAAGCGACATATTATCGGTTGGCAACCCTGTTTATAACCTTGGGAAGACAAGCAGTTGATGGATTGCAGGTGGCCACATAATCCACCCAGACCTCCATAGAAAATTGTAAACTTTCTGTAGTACTCAAACGTGATGAATGTGACATGCGTCTCTCACGAACAAAATAAATTTTATGTTTAGAAATATTCGAGGCCATTAGAAGACATACAACACAATTCATACTTCGTTAATCTATGTGACAACCTACAACTGTGGAGTATTTCAAACAATCAAATACTTGTGTCCACATATCATTGTTGCTTGTTCTTATATACAAGTTGACAATATGTAATTCGTTGATCCCATATACTTGAAACCGTATTGAATGTGTATCAGTATGAGTTTTCTCCCATTGGAAACGAAAGAGATTTGGATGAAGTTGACGATGAATCTACAATACGGACAGATTTTGCACTACAACGCGAAAAAATAGTCGTCCACGATCAACGAGAATTTACTGTAATGAGAATTTGATCGAACATAAAGAAAGAACCAGACAGTCGAGGCTATGCAATATTTATATGAATCCCATACACTTGAAGATGTCCTAATCGATCACCCACGTATCGATTAGTTTGTTTTGAACAAAGACATTTTTATGTTTTAAATATATAATTGAATCGAATATAATGTTAAAATTTGTTTAAATTATTAATTAAGTTTTAATTATTAATTTGTTTAAGTTATCCTTCAAGAATATGATTTTTACATTGCCCTGAACATGCCTATCAAGCCATGTTAGCTTATTCTTCATGTTAAAAACCAAGTTTCGGAATAATTTTGAATGTGATTTTAACTCCGCTTACAATGTCTTGTATGTGCCGATATTACTCTCAATTGAAAGATAAGTTACAATACTATGCCTATAATCTTATAAATCATGCAATTTTTCATATTAACTACCCGAAAACCCCCTAAATATGCTTACCAAACAATTTTAGCACTTTCTTCATGCACAAAACAAGATTTGGAACCATTTTCAACGCGATTTTTAATCCTCTTACAATATCTTGTATGTCTCGATATTGGCATCACCTAAAAGATAAATTCCAATACTACGCTTCTAATCTTATAAATTACAAAAAAAAACTAAGCTTAAATACCCAAAAATACCCGTAGAACATGACTATAAGCACTTTCGATTTGGTTGGAAAACTATATACATCACGTATTGGAAAACACAAGGTATGTCAAATACTACTCGCGATAAATTTCTCGGTGCATTTCAATATCTCAAAAACCGCATAACGCGAGGCCATTAATACCAATATTAAATTGCATTCTCTGAAAAGCGTGTCCACGTTGGACGTACCTCGCGCCTTGTACAAAGCAAGAACATTTCCTCGTGTTAGTTAGTACGCGAGTTAATCCTACATGTGCGTTTGGATGTATTTTTCTAACAAATCTAGTGTGGGGTACTTTTCCAAAAAAATAATTTTTGGGTTATTATTTTAATAACGCCCATAGGGGGAATTATGTTATATATGTCAATAATTTCCTTTTTCTTCCTCAATAGTCCCTATACTATATAAGGATTATAAATTTAATTCTTATATAATCTAATTGATTTTAGTTTTTATATTTTTAAATTTTAATAATATCATATAATATAAAGATAACATAATTAAAAAAATTAAATTAGAGTACATAAATTAAATTAATAACTTATGTATGATATAGAGATTAATAACATAATTACTCAGCAAATTTAGGATGTGTTTGTTGCTCAACATTACTTTTCAAAAAAAAAATTTGTTGATGAATATAAATTTGTCTCGATCATTGGTGATTTATTCGTTTTAATTTAAAAAGAGATATGTGATTGATGAGAAAACGACCATTGACCGATATTTTTTCTATATAAGGAATAAAATTATATAGAGAATATCTGAGTCCATCTAGAGAATATGGTGGAGAAAAAAAGTCTCTTTCTCTGCCGTGGTTGAAAAGTATTTATAATGACTCTAGTTAATGGTGTTAGACAATAGGTCGTTATGACTACTTGTATATCAATAAACTAAATAAATCTGATGATTAAATTCTTGAATTTCATATTGATAAATCACGTGAAATTGACAGAAATCTTATCCGTGCACTTAGCTTAAGGGTTATTAGTTCCTTAGAGTTGATAATTTCAACAACAACAAAACTATGAAGGTGTAACACTTTCAAAATCATAAATAGATAATGTTAAATATGTAACTTTTCAACTTAAAGTATAAAGATTAAATCAATAATTTATATACACGATAAAAAAATTAAAGGCATAATGGTAAAATTACTCTCAATGTTTGCACATATAGTCACTTTATACCTTTTTTTGGGAACATTTTATTCCCTAACATTTTAATTTTTGGTCAAAACAGACTCTGTTTGATGGAAACTGTTAGTTGATTAATGGTCAACATGTATTGCTAACATGACAGATGATATATCATCATTTTTTGGTAACATAGTAAATGCCACATCATTACTTTTTGCGACTTGACACATGTTACATAATCACTTTTGATTATATAAAATATATTATATCATCATTTTTTATGATATGATATGTCATATTATTAATTAAACACATGTAAAAATGTTACATCAATAACATAGATTGAATGTCATTCAACTAACGATTTTTATCCAACATGACCTGTTTTGACCAAAAATTAAAACGTTGGAAAGTAAAATACTTCAAAAAAAGAATAATAGACAAAATGATAATTTATACAAATATTACGATATTTTTGTTATTTTGCCAAAATAAAAAAATTAACATTTTCTTTCTCGTGATTTTGGGTCACCTTATTAAACATCAAATTTCAAAAGCATTTTCTTTAAAATATATGGTTATTTATGTTCAATTAATTAAAATAATTATCTTATTTATGTGAAGTGATTAGAGGAAGTGTCGATGGGTTTTTTTTTTATTTAACATTGAAATCGAGTTTGAGTTATGAGATCATCATTATTAAAAAAACTTTATTTAAATATTATCAGTTGAGAATAAAATTATTCTCAACCTATAAAATCGATGAGACTGTATGTGATTATATATTAAAAAATTCAATATATGAGTTAAAAAACTTCACAAACAAGTTCTAAAACTAATTTGTTTCCTTATATTGTTAGAATATAAGCTCTCCATATAGAAAAAATAAATGTATTTATAATTTGATCTAAATGTTTTGAAAGTGTACCATGTCAAATTCTATTTGGCATTGGATGCCTAAATCGTCGTTTAAACTTATGGAAATACATGAAAATGTAATGACTCAATTAGAACGTCTGAAAGTTTACGACTTAATTTGGAATCTTAATAACAGTTCAAGGATATTTGTTGCAGTTAACCTTATATTATATTTAAAAAGGTAAATTACCTGTTTGGACACCAGCTTTCAGACTTCTTTCATTTTAGTAATTGAAAAAAATCATTGCAACCACTATTAGAGAAATTTATCATTTTAATCAGGGTAAGTGTTCAATTGGTAGAGTTATAAAGTTTAGAGTTATTCGAATTGACGAATCTTATTTTATAACTCAAACTTTATTTTAAATTTTTGAGTTAAGTTGTTTAAGTTTAAATTTAATTATAAATATTTATAATATTGTGGTTGTAGACGTCGTTTTCGTTCGGACTTAAATTATTTATTTAATTATTATTATTTAAATATTAATAATATTTTTTCTTTTAAGCCTTAAACAAAACCCAATTACAACACAAAGCAGACCTTATCACCCGGGCCCAAACCAGATTACAACCGGCCCAAACCAATGTCAACCCAGACCCAAATGAAATCTAGACCTAGCCTGTCGCCGCCGCGGTCACTGTTAACTGAAAATCCCGTCGCCAACGTCACACCTCCGCCGCCTCCCGTCATCATTGCCTATAGGGAAGAAGATCCGGTCAAAAGAAACCAAATCAAACAAATATAACAAATAAAATCCCGAACTTTTTGGAGCCCATGCCCCTCTGCAGGAACAAGGTTTGGCTTGTCCCATCGCTGGAAACCCACTGCCTAAAGCTTCCCAATCTGGAAACATACCAAGCTGAATAAGAAAAGCAAAGTATAATCTGTCTACTCCATTTGCGGTAATGCGTGCGGTTCACGTTGAAAGCTGGCTGGTTGCTAGGTGGCTTGATGAAACGGATGACGGATCTCCGAATCCTTGGAATTTTTTAAGAGGTTCTAAAAATCTTGAAGATTTCTTTTTTGAGTAAAGTCAAAGATTGTTTTCCCCAAGACATCATGTGGAAAATCGTAACACATATGTCGTAGGATATCTTCAATTTTCTAAGTTGTATTCAAAAGAAGGAACCAGTCAATGGTTAATAATCTTTTCATCTCGGTACAACACGGTTCAAGGGCCGATGTTCGAAGACCTCAAGCACACAAGATCCGCTGCCTTCAATCAGTATGGTGGAACCCATTTTCTTCTCATCATATTAAATTCTTATCCCTTTGGTGATTGTTGGATTCTTCCTGATAAGGACGTCGAGGCTACAGAGGCGGGTGGCCTTATTAACTTGCCCGATACAACGACGGAGGTTGCGGAGTAATCCCGCCGAGAGTCATGATCCTCGGTTGCTGGAATTGTCGCGGGCCTAGGAACCCGTCGACAATTCATGAACTCAAAAGGCTTATCGCCCCTACAAGTCCCTAACTAGTGTTTCTTAGTGAAACTCGTCTTCGGAAGAAGAAAATGAGAAACTCAAGCTTTGGTTGGACATGCAGAATGCATCTATGCTGAAAGCTCTGCTCAGTGTACATGTTTAGTATTGCTTTGGAAGGAAGATGTTAGTGTTGAACTTATTGCTTTTTCCAACCACCACATTGACGTTGGAGTCCGGTGGGAGGATGAGTACTGCAGATTTACGAGTTTTATGGATTTCCTGACCATCGTCTTAAAAACAAAAGTTGGAATATTCTCTGCCGTAGACTCCTCTCTTCTTCCTTGGGTGGTCGGTAGAGTTTTCAATGAGATTCTCATGCATAACGAAAAAAAAAAGGAGGTCGACTACGTCTGGCCGAAAATATGGATTATTTCCAGGCACTTTAAAGGAGTGTGACCTCTGGGGCCTTAAACCTAGGAAAGGTTGGTTTACTTGGCACCATAGGAATTCTGCTACTAACCATATCAGAGAATGGCTTGAAAGGTTTGTGGCCTTGACTAATTAGCTAGAATGCTTCGGGACTCCTCTGTTACTACGATCATGACTTTTAACTCGGATCATGCGGCCATCTTCCTTGACTCACAAAGTCTTAAAACAATTAATTAAACACCTCCAGGCCCGATTATTTCAAGTTTGAAATGTGTTGGGCGCAAGAAAAAAATGTAACAATATTGTGGAACAAACTTGGACCGCTCCTGGATGTTTGGTCTTGGAGAAAGACTCGCCTGTGGGTCTCAGATTGAACAAATGGAAAAAAGATCTAAGGATTGAGGCTAGAAAACGGGAAAAAGAACTTCGTTCGGCCATCAATATCTTGGACAGGCACCGATCATGGACATCAACCTCTCTAACTTGAATACGGCTAAGGGTGAACTCAGGGACCTGATGGACAAAGAAGAGGTATTTTGGAGGCAAAGGTCTCCGGTTAACTGGCTCAAGGAAGGAGATCGGAACACTACATTTTTTCATGCTCGAGCTAACGGTCGAAAGAAGAGGAATTGGGTGGAAGGGCTCGAAACAAGTGATGGGAACTGGGTATCCCAACATGATGACATCTTCCAAGTGGCTACAAATTATTTTTCATTACTCTTTCAATCTTCTACAAGGGATGCTACAATTGAGATTCTTGACGCAACTAGGAAATGTATTACCCCAGAAATCAACGAGTCACTTTGTAAAGATTACACGATTGAAGAAGTCAAAGTTGCATTTTCCCAAATCAACCCCAACAAAGCCCCCAATATCGATGGTTTGCCGGATAATTTCTTTCGAACCCTCTGAAATATTGTGGGTAATGATGTTATTTCATTCGTCTTAGTCTTCTTCTTGGCGAGGCTAGCTTTGAGCAAATTAACCAAACGATTCTAGTGTCAATCTAGAAAATCGATTGCCTACATTCAATGAAGAATTTTCGACCGATCAACCTTTGCACGGTCATTTACAAGATTATTTCCAAAATATTACTAATTGTCTTAAGCATATTATGCCTACTTACATTTCTGAGAACCAATGTGCTTTTGTTCATAGAAGATAAATCTCTGATAATTGTTTGGTTGACCAC
Source organism: Hibiscus syriacus (assembly GCF_006381635.1). Classification (NCBI taxonomy): domain Eukaryota; kingdom Viridiplantae; phylum Streptophyta; class Magnoliopsida; order Malvales; family Malvaceae; genus Hibiscus; species Hibiscus syriacus. The sequence goes on along the minus strand of NW_024062925.1, from coordinate 1,263,982 downwards.
AAACTGTTCCACTATCTTAAAGGCTCCAATAAGGGCACAAACAAAGGAACGGCTATCAAATTACACATGGAAAAGGCTTACGATAGAGTCAAATAACATTTTATTGCTAAAGTTATGAGAAAAATAGGTCTCAATAACTCTTTTATTGAGCTTATTATGAATTGCATCTCTTTGATCTCATATTGCATTCGAATAAATGGAAAGATTTCAGGTTTCTTCAAACTAGAGAAAGGTTTAGCAAGGTAACCCATTATCATCATACCTCTTTCTTTTTTGTTCACAGGGATTTTCGACATTATTACTAGAAGAACAACGACATGGAGTAATCAAAGGTGTTCGTGCAAGCGTTCGTGGTCCACACATCAATCATCTTTTCTATGCAGACTATAGCTTGCTCTTTATCAAGAACTCCATCATTGAAGCAAATCGATTAAAGGAAGTATTGGACCTATATGAATCATCTTCCGGGCAGAAGGTGTTGGGAAATAAACCGAGTACAAGTAATTTCCCTATAACCAGATTAGTGAGAATGGAAATAAAAGCGGAAAAATAATACCCGAAATTGATAACGGAGTTAAGACAATTTTGCCTACGTCTCCGGACTGCTGTAAATCTATTTCTAAAGAGAAAATTTACAGGTGTTTACAAAACACTCACTACTCACAAGAAAGTTCTCTATTATTGGGAGAAAGAAATGATTTTTGAGATGATTTTAAAGCTAAATGGGATAGGGTATTTATAGTTGAAGCTTGAGGATTATTCTTATAAATACCATAAAGTTCAATAACTCAATTTGGTGATTATCCCTTTATAATTTTTCAACAAAAACTACCCAAATTGTTGAATTATATTCAGCCGCCCCACTTGCTCAGCCGCCCATGTTTTAATTGTTTAATTTCAACAATCTCCCACTTGAAGACTGATTTTAATCCGTCTTCACACCTCGATCAATGCAGCAACATTTCTGGTCTTGTTATTCTAGCATTCTAACCGAAGCTGAACATAACTTCAGTTTGTTCGTAGTCACCGTCTTTGTCAACATGTCTGCCAGATTTTGAGCTCCACTAATCTTTTCAAGTTTCAAAATCCCATATTCCAGAAGAGACCCAATAAAATGATATCGCAATTGTATGTGCTTTATCCTGGAATGAAAAGACATTCTTTGCTAGATGGATAGCACTTTGACTATCGCAATACAAGACATTGTTTTCTTGTTTCTTGCCTAACTCTTCCAAGAAACTTTGGAGCCAAACCATCTCTTTGCTGGCTTCCGTAATAGCGATATTCTGCTTCAATTGTAGAGAGAGCAACTATCTTCTGTAGTTGAGAAACTCAACTCACTGTGGTTCCTCCTAGAGTATAGACATACCCTGTAGTGCTCCTTCTGATGTCAACATTTCCGGCTAAGTCAGCATCTACATAGCCTATCAGTATCGTATCTCCACCTTTGAAACAAAGTACTTTGTTTGTAGTACCCCGCAGATATCTGAGGATCCATTTGACTGTTTCCCATTGTACTTTTCCTGGATTATTCATGTACCTGCTAACAGCTCCCACTGCATGAGCAATATCTGGTCTGGTACAAACATGGCATACATTAGACTTCCAATTGCTGAGGCATACGACACCTTCACCATGTGTGCACGTTCTTCCTTCGTCTTTGGTGACTGTTATTTGGTGAGTCTAAAATGAACACCTAAAGGTGTACTTACTGGTTTAGCATTTTGCATGTTGAACCTGAAGAGTACTTTGTTGATGTACTCAGCCTGTGATGACATCAAAGTCCCCGACTTTATGTCTCTCTTAATCCTCATTCCAAGAATATGCTTTGTAGCTCCCAGATCCTTCATAGAAAACTGCTTCGACAATTCTTGCTTAAGTGTATAATCTCTTGCATGTTTGAGCCTGCAACGAGCATGTCATCAACGTACAATAATAAAATAATGAAGCTGTTGTCGAACCTTTTGATGTAGCAACAATGATATGCTTGACATCTTGTAAAACCAATGCTACTCATGAAACTATCAAACTTCTTGTACCATTGTCTAGGAGCTTGTTTTAAACCATACAAGCTCTTCTTCAACCTATATACCAGGTTTTTAATGCCTGCCTTTATGAAGCCTTATGGTTGCCTCATATATATTTCTTCCTCCAAATCACCATGAAGGAAAGCTGTCTTTACATCTAACTGCTCAAGATGTAGATTTTCTGCAGCTACAATTTTCAACATCAGTCTGATTGTAGACAGTTTCACAACTGGTGAGAAAATTTCATTGTAGTCAATACCTTCTTTTTGCTGAAAACCTTTGACAACCAATCTCGCTTTGTAGCATTTGCTCCCATCGTGCTCTTCCTTGATCCTGTAAATCCACTTGTTGTGGAGCGCTTTCTTGCCTGATGGTAATTCAACTAATTCCCATGTCTGATTTGACATAAGCGAGTCCATCTCATCTTTCATGGAAGACTCCCACTTGACTGAATCCTCCACTTGCATTGCTTCATAATAGCACTTTGGTTCACCATTGTCAGTCAGCAACAAGTAGTGCAAAGAAGGTGAATAACGCTGGGTTGGTTTAGGAATTCTGGAAGAGCGTCTTAGTTCTGGTGTGCCTGGTTCTTCTTGAACTGCTTTAGGACTGATTTGAACATCATTTTCAGAAATCTCCTCGAACTCAGCAAATTCCTTTGTTTCAGTTTCAGTATTGGAGCTACTTGATTCTATGGCTGCCCTGTCTTTGTACATCACATTTTCATTGAAAATGACATCTCTGCTTCTGATGATCTTTCGATTTTTGTAATCCCAAAATCGGTAACCGAACTCATCACCACCATAACCAACAAAGACACATTTATTGGACTTGGCATCAAGTTTACTTCTTCCAGCAGAATCTATGTGTACATAAGAAATACAACCAAACACTCTTAAGTGTGAAAGGTTTATTTCTTTCTTGCTCCAAACTTCCTCTGGTATTCTGCCATCCAAAGAAACTGAGGGCCCACAGTTGATCAGGTAAGCTGCAATGTTGATAGCTTCAGCCCATAGAAATTTGGGCAATTCGGCATGTATCCTCATGCTTCTGGCACACTCATTCAGAGTTTTGTTTATGCGCTCTGCTATGCCATTCTGCTACGGTGTCATAGGAACTGTTGTCTCCATCTTGATCTCATTATTTGCGCATAAATCTCTGAATTTACTATTTCTATACTCTCCTCCATTGTCAGACCTCAACCGCTTGACTTTCAAACCAGTATTATTTTCCACCATGGCCTTCCATTTTATGAAGGTATCAAAGACTTCTGATTTCTTCTTCTGAAAATAAACCCACACTTTCCTTGTTGAATCATCGATGAAGGTGACATAATATAGTGAGCCTGCAAGAGATGGAACCGGAGATGGTCCCCATACATCAGTATAAACTAACTCTAACCTTTCTTCCTTGGGTGTCTTGCCATTCTTTGCAAAACCGACTTTCTTTTGTTTGCCAAAGATGCAATCCTCGCATAGTCCGACATCTACATTCTTTAGATCCGACAGCTTCCCTTTTGACAAAAGTGTCTTCATCCCTTTCTCGCTCATATGGTCAAGCCTTTGGTGCCATATGTTTGATTTTCCATCAGCATCTTCTGCAGTAATGATATTCTCTAAATTTGAGGTTACATAGAGAGTACCATTCTTCTTACCACGAGCCATGACGAGTACTCCTTTGGTAATCTTCCATTCATAGCCTGAAAAGGTTGTGCTATATCATTCTCCATCAAGCTGTCCTGCAGAAATCAAATTTCTTTTGAGGCCTGGAATATGTCTCACTCTTTTCAGCTTCCAGGTGGTCTGGTTTGGCAACTTTAGTCGGATGTCTCCTTTCCCGACGATCTTCAAGGTTTCATCGTCAACTAGATTAACCTTCCCAAAATCACTACTGGCATAATTCTCCATGATTTCTTGGCATGAGGTGGAGTGGAAAGATGCCCCTGAATCCAAGATCCATGATTTAATCGGACTGTTGATGCTTAGAATCATGGCATCACCTGTCTCCTCTGTCATGTTGGCAGATTCCTGTGCGCCGGTATATTTCTTCAGTGCTCGGCAATCTCTTTTAAAGTGACCCTTCTTGCCACAATTATAACAGATCATTTTTTCCTGTTCTTGATTTTCCCCTTCTGGATTTTGATCTGCCACGATTTGAATTTCTTTCTGAAGTTCTCCCTCTAGACTCCGTGTGCAAGGCTGAGGAGGTTGATGCTTCACCCGATTCTCTCCATCGAATTTCTTCACTCAACACCAGATCTCGAACATCGTCCAATTTCAATTTGTTGTTTCCCGACGAGCTGCTGACTGCTGTAACAGTAGTATTCTAACTGTCTGGTAGAGATGATAAGAGAATTAAAGCTCAAACTTCATCATCGAATTCAATTTCCACGGAACTCAACTGGGTTGTGATTGTGTTGAGTTCATTTAGGTATTGAGCCACTGATGCCCCTTCCGCCATCCGCAAATTGAATAATCGCCTCATCAAATGAACTTTGTTTGAGGCCGATGGTTTCTCACACATACTGGAGAGAGCCGCCATAAGACCCGTCGTGGTATTTTCCTTTGCTATGTTGAAAGCAACATTTCGGGACAACGTCAGTTGGATAACTCCGAGGGCTTATCTATCGAGAAGAGCCCAGTCTTTATTTTTCATGCCCTCTGGTTGCTTTCCTGAGAGAGGTTGATATAGATTTTTCTGGTACAGAAAATCTTCAATATGCATCTTCCAAAAGCCAAAGTCTGCACCATCAAACTTTTTAATTTTCACCTTCCCTTCGTCTGCAGCCATCGCTCCCACTCGAATATGGCTTTGTTTGGATCGTTTCTGACAATTCTTGCGAGCCACCGTGTATTAGAACACCTCCGTTGATAAATTCGTATCGCCGACCAAAATTTTGCTATTCATAAAATTCACTATTTATATAAATAGTAACCTCGTAAAAAATTGACAAAATGTACAATCAAAAGCTCTGATTACCAATTGTTGGGAAATAAACGAGTACGAGTAATTTCCTATAACCAGATTAGTGAGAATGCGAAATAAAAGCGGAAAAATAATACCCGAAATTGATAATGGAGTTCAGCCAATTTTGCCTATGTCTCCGGACTGCTACAGATCTATTTCTAAGAGGAAAATTTACAGGTGTTTACAAAACACTACTACTCACAAGAAAGCTCTCTAGTATTAGGAGAAAGAAATTATTTTTGGGATGATTTTGAAGCTAAATGGGATAGGGTATTTATAGTTGAAGCTTGAGGACTATTCTTATAAATACCCTAAAGTTTAATGACTCAATTTGGTGATTATCCCTTTATAATTTTTCAACAAAAACTGCCCAAATTATTGAATTATATTCAGCCGCCCCACTTGCTCAGTCGCCCATATCTTAATTGTTTAATTTCAACAGAATGTAAACTTTGATAAATCCATGATCTTTTTCATCCTAACACTAAACAAGATGGCCACATAGCTATTGTTGATATCTTGAGAATCCAAGAAAATGAAACACTAGTGTGAAGAGCGATTCATTTGGGAACATCATAACACTAGTGTTTACTCCACCAAATCAGGTTATAATTGGTTGTTGTTTAACTCGGGAGTTGAGCTCGATCAATCACCTATATGGAGAGTTATTTCTAAGCTTCGTACCCTCCCAAAGTTTAAGATCTTTGGCTGGCGGTGTGTCATGATGCCCTTCCCTCGGGCCACAAGCTCACAATTGTAAGAATTGGGAATGGAATCAAGAAAGTGAGACTACCATTTATGCACTCAAATACTATAATTTTTTAAAGGAGGTGTTTCTATTTTCGTGTTTGGAATAGAATCTCATTGAATTTAATGCCTCATCCTGCAAGGTTTGGTTCGATAAGTCGTCTCCTCCCTAGATCACACTCTTTGTTTCTTTCTTTCTACTCCTTTGGAATATCTGGAATAGGAAAAATAGATTGATCCACAACAAGGAATGGCAACTGGTTAGGGATGTCGTTCAGGTAGAATGATTACTCGGTGGTGAGTACATGGTGGCTCAACATTTTCTCAGAAACCGAACTTCCCCTAAAAAGCAAAGAAATAAATGGGTAAAACTATTAACCAGAATATTTAATATTAATGTGGATGACATTTCTTTTCCCACACTAAAAAAGTTGCTATTGGTGTGGTTGCCCAAGACCACGATGACTTGGTGGTGGGAGGAGTTTCTCGTAAGTTGTCTGGTCTGTAGATTGTCAAATCAGCCGAGGCATTGGTTGTAACACCCTAAATCGATTGGGCCCTAAAGTGCCCATACTGGGACACTGAGGTGACCACTATTTTTAAAAACCTGCCTATTTCCTTTTCAAACATACTGAATGGTATCATATCACAAAAACATAAATAATTTTTGTAAAACCATTTTACAAAATGGAGCTCCGTGACATATAATTTAAACCAAAATAATACAGACTTTAAGTTTAATAAACTAAATACATAAGTAAGGCCCTATGAATACATATGTCCACTAAAGATATAGTACAGTACTCTGTCGGAGATACTGAAAGTCCTGCTGTGACAGTGCTCCACGAACTACCCAAGCTACTGACCTGCCAATGGAAACATCCGAAGGTTGATCTTACAAAACCCAATAGTATAATCACTAATCTAGAGCAGCATAAGAATGTCATAAATATAAGCATGTTGTAGATATGGCACTAAGCAGTAGGTATATGCATGATCTAGGTCAAGTGCTACCTACTTAGGCTTTATTATTCTACCTCGAACGTAGAAGTCTCACGCTTCCCTTAGTCCTCTACTAAGGGCCTCACCATGAGTACACCTCTAAAGGGTCTCTAACCCTAAAGACTGAACATACTACGCATTATCTAAATGCGAACCTAACATACTTTGCATTATTTGAATGCAAACATGACTATTATTTGGTCTCACATAGCTATCGGACACTAGTTATTAAGGGAACTCGATGTCACATAGTATTGAGTTAATCGATCGATAGAATCGGCGAAGAGGGGGTGAATTGGCAATAAAAATTTTGTTGGAAGCTTTTGCAAAAAATTGAAAGAAATTGCACATCGATTTACAGTGGTTCGACTTTATCAACCAAAGTCTATGTCCACTACCTTAGCTATCAACACTAAGGATTTTCCAACAAATTCACTAATTTGTTCTTTCTTTTGAGGCCAAAGAGATAACCTTACAATTCCCTCGAGAATATACCCCAATTCTTGAGAACACTCTTTTCTCAAAGAGAATTTTACAAATTTGCAAACTTACAAGAAAAACCTCACAAGGCAAATATGTTTGCACAATTCTAGAACAAAGAAAGAACACTCAAGAATAAACAAAATTGAGCACAATAAGTGTTCTTGAAAGCAAAATGAATATTGAATGAAAAATAGACTTGAAATGCTCAAATTTGAGGTTTGATGCTTTCTCTTTGATTCTCTCTTGATTCTAGTTGCTTGATGTTTCTTGTTATTGATCAATGGCTTCTAAGCTTGTTTAAATACACATTGAATCACTTCTGAACGTTGGGGATCATTAATGAAGTTATTGGAGCCGTTTAAGTGTGAAAACAATTAATATTTCTGTTTGGAGCGTGGGGGGAATCAGTACCCCCTCTTGGGGAATCGGTTCCCTAAGTGTAAAATTCAAATATTTCAACCGTTGATCAGGGGGAATCAGTTCCCTCCGAGCATACTGGAATTTCTCGGAGCCAAACCATTCAGGGGGAATCGGTACCCCCTTGGGGGGGGGGGGAATCGGTTCCCTCTGGACATACTGGAATTTTTGGCTTTGAGATGGTTCAAAATACTTTGTAAAATTATTTTGAAATTGTTTTAAGATTAAAACTTAATTTTACACTTGAGTATGGATTAAAAATGAAATTTGAAAGATTTGGAGTAATATTTTGATATTCGAATTATTATATCGAATATACTTAGAAAATCATTTTGGAAAAATCTTAAAATTCATTTATCTTAATTTGTTATATCAAAATATCAAAATGTATTCAACAATCTCCCCCTTTTTGATATAACAAAACATTTTGGTAATTTTAAGATTTTGAAATCAAGTTTTGAAATTACTCCCCCTTACTCTAACACTACTCCTCTTTAAAACGCTTTTAACATTTTTCCCCCTTTTTATTAAATCAAAAAGACTCATAAATGATTTTAAACAAGGTTTTGAAATCATTTAGCCAATTGATATATATATATATATATATATATATATATATATATATATATATATATATATATATATATCTTAAGCTGCTAAGATCACAATCAAGAGAAAAGTTAGCCATTAGTTTCATAATCAATATTCATAAACAATGTGACATGGCAAAATTGGTCATTTAGCTAACATGATGTAAATGATGCAATAATGAATAAATTTAACCACACCAAATATATAGAAATATAAGTTCAAACCATCCATAAATCCAAATAAATTCAAAGTCAATCAATCCACAAATTCAAAATATTCAAAATGTTAAAATAATAAGCTTTAAGTTCAAAGCACTAAAGCATAACATAGAATCAAGCATCCGTAGGAGGATCGGGAGGAGGAAAATGAGCTCGCATAGCGGCCATCTCTTGTGAGAGTGCATCAATGCGTTCATTCATAGAAACGTTGTTTGTGCACATCTCCCGGAGAATTTCCAATTGTTGAGCTCCCATTGTGGATAAATGAGATTCTATGGAAGTGAAGAGAGAATCCATGGAAGCATATCGGAAATCAAATGTATCCATAAAGGATCGAAAGTATGAAGGAATTTGATCCTCTGGCTGTGCTTGTTCCTCTGCTCGTGCTTGTTCCTCGTGCTGTTCTGGTTCATCGTCAGAGTCGTCAACTTCATGCGGTTGCTCACTGGTACGAACCTAAAGACCAGTTTCTTCATTGATCTTCCATCCCAATTTAGCTAAAGAGAATAGATTGATTTGGTTTTTAACGGGAAAGGAAGCATCAAGACCAACTCTAAGCCCAACCTTCTTAAACATATTACTAAGAATACAATCGTAAACTAAAGAAGAACACAAATTTTTATTGGGAACAAGATTTACAGTTTCGATAAGTTCAGCAAAAATAATCGGTGGAAGGTTAATTTTGTGATTATTTTGGACACAATGAAGCCAAAATAGATCTAAGGCTCGAAGAGTAGAGTAACAGCCTCTGGATGGTCGAAACCACCAAGAGATCATTAGGTGAAGAAAACGGTCATGAAGGTCTAGAACACTTGCACTATCCCTTCGCTTATACTGAGATCCTACCGTAAGTTTTTCATTGTCTAACCCTTCATTATCTAATCCTAATGCTTTGGCAATAAATTCCGAGTCATGATGAAAGAATCGTCCTCGAAGATAGGATCGGATCCCTATGGTTAAGGTTTTCTCTCGGTTTTTAATACAAACAACATTAGAGTAGAAGATACGAACAAGTTGATGGTAGACAATGGGTTCAAGCTCAAAGAGTTTGTCAAATTTCTACTCATGAAGAATAGGAAGATGACAAAAATTGATGTCTAGCATGGCTTGAAGAGATGGGATACGTTCTTCCCGGATTTTGTAGGACTCAAAGTATTGACAAAACCTATAATAGAGATTTTGTTTACGACCGGGTTCATTGAAACAGGAATTGAGAATGGTCATGTTTGGATCATCGGGATTAGGAATAGGAATTTGTGGGATAGGTGGAGGATTTGGAGGTGAGTTTGGAGGTTGGCTAGAATGACTAGAGGCGGCCCTAGAACGTTTATGAGACATGGTTTAAGATAATTAGAATGGAAAGATAACCTGCATTTTTAAAAACATATGTATGCAAAATAATCAATCCCAAAACTCAATTGAGTCCTCAATATTTCAAGGTTCTCTAAACCAATCCTAATGGGCAAAGTTTTAGAAAAACTTATTGAAAAATAAGGTTTTGAAAATCAATATATGTATAGTTTTCATAACAACAACGTAATTCAATCAAAACACAATAATTTGAAAAATAATTTTTTTTTATTTCGAAAATTTCAAAGAATTTTGGAAAAATCTTTTTTTTTATGAAATTAGTTGTATAATCTAGTTTCTAATCACTAAACAATCAATGCCCGATCAAAAGTTCAACCTATAATTAATTAAAGCTAGTTCTAAAATCAAAAATTGATGAAATAGAGGTTTTAGAAAAATACCTTGAAGAATTTCGGATTTGAGTGAGATTAGATGAAGTTTGCACGATTTTGTTGATTCCAACAGGTTTAGGAGATGATATTTGAAGAGAATTCCGATTAAAGACGTTGTTTTGAGGCAAAATGGAGATTTGAGAGATGGAGAGAGTGATAGGCGGCAAAGGAAGAAAAAAGAAAAGGGTTTGAGCAAATAGGGGTTCTGCCCGTGTTATATCCAGAACCTCCAGGGGGTATTGATTCCCCTACAGGGGGAATCGGTTCCCCTTCAAAGGGGGAATCGGTTCCCCTTCAAGGGGGTATCGATTCCCTCTGCACTAAAATGCTAAAATCTGATTTTTAAATACTCAAAATGCTAAATTAATTTTCTCTAGTGTTATTGGCAACTCATATATTGAAAATTAATCATGTTCAATCAATCAAATTTATCATTGAAAATTATTTGAACATAAAATTAATTTTCACCAAAAATCATAAACTCCCTCTAACTAAAAGCAATGAATGTAAAAAAATTACTATTATATGCATTTTTCATTTATTCTTAAAAGTGCTAAAATTATTTTAAACACTAAGTGAAGATATGTTAGTCAAACCTAATTCTCTCCTAAGTGTCCAAAATATTTCATTGTCTAAAGGCTTTGTAAAGATATCCGCTAATTGATGTAACGTATCAACAAATTCTAGAACTACATATTCCTTAGTGACATGGTCTCTAATGAAGTGATGTCTTATTTCAATGTGCTTAGTTCTAGAGTGTTTGATGGGATTTTTAGTGAGACAAATAGCACTAGTATTGTCACACTTGATAGGAATAGTACCTACTTCAATTCCATAATCAAAAAGTTGTTGTTTCATCCATAAAACTTGTGCACAACAACTACCGGCTGAAATGTATTCCGCTTCAGTGGTAGATAATGCAACACAATTTTATTTCTTTGAAAACCAAGAAATCAACATATTTCCAAGGAATTGGAAAGTACCAGAGGTGCTTTTCCTATCTAATTTGCATCCTCCATAATCCGCATCAGAAAAGGCATGCAAGCTAAAGCTAGAGTCTCTAGGATACCAAAGTCTTAAACTAAGAGTGTCCTTAAAGTATCTAAAGATTCTCTTAACAGCTAGTAAATGTGATTCCTTAGGGCATGATTGAAATCTAGCACATAAGAAAACACTAAACATAATGTTCGGTCTACTTATAGTTAGATACAATAAAGATCCAATTATTGACCTATATAATTTAACATCTACACATTTACCTCCTTCATCTAAGTCAAGCTTTGTTGAAGAGCTCATTGGAGTGTCATGAGGCTTGCCATTTTCCAGTCCAAATTTCTTGAGCATAGCTTTGACGTACTTAGCTTGATTGATGAAGATTTCATCTTTTCTTTGCTTGATTTGGAGTCCCAAGAAAAATGAGAGCTCCCCCATCATGCTCATTTCGAATTCACTTTGCATTAGCTTAGAAAATTCTTGGCAAAGAACATCATTAGTAGAACCAAATACTATATCATCAACATAAATTTGAACTACTAATAAATCTTTACCTTTATGCTTTAAAAAACAATGTAGTGTCAACCTTCCCTTTTGAAAAACCTTTTTCAATTAAAAAGTTTGACAATCTTTCATACCAAGCTCTAGGAGCTTGTTTTAAACCATAAAGTGCTTTTTTCAATTTAAGAACATGAACCAGAAATTTAAATCTTCAAAACCTGGAGGTTGTTCCACATACACTTCTTCTTTTATAAAACCATTTAAAAATGCACTTTTAACATCCATTTGATATAATATAAATTCATGAAAACATGAAAATGCTAATAACATTATAATTGCTTCCATCCTAGCTACGGGAGAGTATGTTTCATCATAGTCTATGCCCTCTTCTTGAGTATACCCTTGAGCAACAAGTCTAGCCTTGTTTCTCGCTATATTACCACTCTCATCAAGCTTATTCCTAAATACCCATCTAGTACCTACAGTAGATTTATTACTAGGCCTTTCAACTAATGTCCATACTTTACTTCTCTCAAATTGATTTAACTCTTCTTGCATAGCCATAATCTAATGTTCATCATTTAATGCTTCTTTAATATTCTTAGGCTCTATGCATGAGATAAATGGAACATAATTACAAATATTTCTAAGAGAAGATCGAGTTGTTACCCCTTTGGATGGATCACCTATAATCTCACCATCCTTGACATAGTTGTACTCTCTTGGATAAGATATTTCCCTTTCTTCAATGGTTGGATTCTCGAGAGGATCATAAGTTTCCTCATCTTTCGTTTCTTCCTTTGATGATGATTCTCCAACGTCATGTCTAACGTCATTTGTATTTATAATACCTACATCATCATTCAAACAAGAATCCTTCATCGGAAGGAGATTATCATCGAAAACAACATGTATAAACTCTTCTACAACCAAAGTTCTTTTATTAAATACTTGATAAGCTTTAGAATTTAAGGAATAACCCAGAAAAATTCCTTCATCACTTTTAGCATCAAATTTGCCAAGATTGTCTTTACCGTTGTTTAAAACAAAACACTTACATCCAAAAGGATGAAAATAACTAATGTTAGGCTTTTTATTTTTGAAAAGTTCATATGGAGTTTTCTTTAAAATAGGCCTAATCATTACTCGATTAATAACATAACAAGCGATATTTTTGGCTTCCGCCCAAAAATACTTTGGCAAATTGTTTTCACAAAGCATGGTTCTAGCCATTTCTTCTAAAGTTCGATTTTTCCTTTCAACATCTCCATTTTGTTGAGGGGTTCTAGGTGCTGAAAAATTATGGCTAATATCATTAGAATTACAAAACTCAGTAAATCCAAGCTTTTCAAACTCAGTTCCATGATCACTCCTAACACTAGTTATAGAGTAACCTTTTTCGTTTTGGATTACTTTTGAAAATGTGATGAATTTTTCTAATGCTTTATCTTTAGTACTTAAGAATATAACCCAAGTATATCTAGAATAGTCATCTACCAAGACAAATGCATATTGTTTTCCACCCAAGCTAGTAGTTCTAGATGGCCCAAAAAGATCTAAGTGGATCAATTATAATACTCTACTAGTTGACACTTCATTAATGGATTTAAAAGAAACTCTCTTTTGTTTTCCTTTAGCACAAGCATCACAGATTTTATCATTATCAAATTTTAGTTCAGGCAGCCCTTGAACTAACCGTTGTAAAACACTCATACTAGCATGTCCTAGTCTCCTATGCCATAACCAACTATCATGCTCATCCTTAGCAACTAAGCATAAATTAGTCATTTCTATAGAGTCTAAATGCACCATGTATATGTTTCCTATTCTATGACCAACAATCAAATCCTATTAGATGCAATATCAATGACTTTACAACCATTAGTTTCAAATATGACATTGAATCCCTTATCACATAATTGAATAATACTCAAGAGATTATGCTTTAATCCATTCACATATAACACATTTTTAATTTGTATGGAAGAGGTATTACCTATTGTACCTATACCTTCAATGTGACCTTTTGAATTATCACCAAAAGTCATTTCTCCTCCATTTTTGGCGTTAAGCTCTATGAACTGGCTTTTGTCTCCGGTCATGTGTCTTAAGCATCCACTATCAAGATACCATGAATTTGAATTTGTTTCTCGTGCCTTGTAGCAATGCTCCTTTCCCTACAAACATAGATTAATTTTTGATTTTTGGTACCCAAATTCTTTTGAGTCCATATTCATTAGTTTCTAAAATCCTTATCCCCTTTGGTATCCATTTATGAAGGACATCCTTATCTTTAGTAGTAATAAATTCTTTAGGAACCCATATACTCCTAACAATTTTACCATTCAAGGTTTGTTGCGGACTTCTATGATTGTAACTTCTAAAACTTTTCTTAGCAAAGTTGGATTTTGAATTCTCACATTTTTTAAAACTTTTTGTTTCAACCTTATTAAAAGAAGTTTTAAGATCATCAATCTTCTTTTGATGATCATCATGAACTTTTGAAAGTAAGTTATGCAAATCAGTATTTTTCTTTTCAAAATCATTAATTTTGATTTACAATTCTTTTATCTTACTTTCAAGCTCATTGTTGGTCTTGGATATAAGACTATTTTCGTTTTTCAATTTTGAAATATCATTTTTGTATTTTGAAAATAGAGTCTTATAATCCAAAGCCAACCCATTATAATCCTCTAATAACTCATCATAAGATAATTCATCCAAATCGAATGAGTTAGAGGTTACCTTAGAATCTTCCCCGATAGCCATCAAGCACAAGTTTGCAACTTTTTGTTCCTCTTCATCGGAACCTTCTTCATCGCTCCATGTAGCTACATGAGCCTTGTGCTTCTTTTTGGATTGACCCTTTTTCTTCAATTGTGGGCAATCATATTTGACATGCATCGGTTTTTTGCATTCATAGCAAATGATCGGGTCTTTCTCCTTCGATTCAGTTTTAAAGCCTTCATGACGTTTGAATTTTCTTCCTCGGTTAGGCATCATCAACTTTCTGAATCATTTGGAAAATAATGCCATTTCCTCGTCATCATCATCGTCATTCGAATCACTCTCATCTTTTATAGATTTGAGAGCAACTCCAATGTTTTTCTTCATCTCCTTCTCCTTTGGTGTCTCGTCAATCTTATCGAGGTCCACTTCATCTTCAAGCATCATTTCATGAGTGAGAAGGGAACCGATTAGTTCTTCAAGAGTTAAGGACGTTAGATCCTTAAACTCGATGATTGTCGTCTTCTTTGATTGCCACGATTTTGAAAGGGAGTATACTAATTTCCTCACAAGCTTTTCATTTGAAATGATCTCTCCATATGATTTGAGACCATTGAAAATCGTTGAAAATCTATCCGTCATAGCTTTGATATCTTCATTTGGTTTCATCCTGAAATTTTCATAGCTATGCGTTAGAATACTAATTTTAGATTTCTTTACCTCAACGGTACCTTCATGAGTGACTTCAAGTTTGTCCCATATTTCTTTGGCGGTTGTACAAGATGAAACTCTTATGTATTCATCTGGTCCAAGAGCACAAAATATGATATGGATGGCTTTGGAGTTAAGTTGGAACATTCTTGTCTCTCCTTCACTCCACAATCTTGGATGAGTGAGAGGCTTGATGTATCCTTATTCTCTGGCATTCCATGCTCCCATGTCACTTGCTTGAATGAAGTACATCATCCTATTCTTCTAATAGGTATAGTTAACCCCATTGAAGAAAAGAGGCTTATTGACGGGCATCGAATCGAGACCGGAGTTGAAGTTTGAAGTAGAGGCCACTAATGACTTTGATTATCGATGTAACTCTTCCCGAATCGACTCAAGAGGCGATTAAACCTTCAAATGAGTTAGGCTCTGATACCAATTGTTGAGTTAATCGATCGATGGAATCGGCCAAGAGGGTGTGAATTGGCAATAAAAATTTTGGTGGAAGCTTTTGCAGAAAATTGAAAGAAATTGCACAACGATTTACAGTGGTTCGACTTTATCAACCAAAGTCTACGTCCACTACCTTAGCTATCCACACTAAGGATTTTCCAACAAATTCACTAATTTTTTCTTTCTTTTGAGGCCAAAAAGATAACCTTACAATTCCCTCAAGAATATACCCCAATTCTTGAGAACACTCTTTTCTCAAAGAGAAGATTACAAATTTGCAAACTTACAAGAAAAACCTCACAAGGCAAATATGTTTGCACAATTATAGAACAAAGAAAGAACACTCAAGAATAAATACAATTGAGCACAATAAGTGTTCTTGAAAGCAAAATGAATATTGAATGAAAAATAGACTTGAAATGCTCAAACTTGAGGTTTGATGCTTTCTCTTTGATTATCTCTTGATTCTAGTTGCTTGATGTTTCTTGTTATTGATCAATAGCTTCTAAGCTTATTTAAATACACCTTGAATCACTTCTAAACGTTGGGGATCATTAATGAAGTTATTGGAGCCGTTTAAGTGTGAAAACAATTAATATTTCTGCTTAGAGCGTGGGGGGAATCGGTACTCCCTCTTGGGGAATCGGTTCCCTAAGTGTAAAATTCAAATATTTCGGCCGTTGATCAAGGGCGAATCAGTACCCCCTTGGGGGGAAATCGGTTCTCTCCGAGCATACTGGAATTTCTCAGAGCCAAACCATTCAGGGGGAATCGGTACCCCCTTGGGGGGAATTGGTTCCCTCTGGACATACTGGAATTTTTGGCTTTGAGATGGTTCAAAATACTTTGTAAAATTATTTTGAAATTGTTTTAAGATTAAAACTTAATTTTACACTTGAGTAAGGATTAAAAAATGACATTTGAAAGATTTGGAGTAATATTTTGATATTCGAATTATTATATCGAATATACTTAGAAAATCATTTTGGAAAAATCTTAAAATTCATTTATCTTAATTTGTTATATCAAAATATCAAAAATGTATTCAACACATAGTATCGGTGTAATTCCAACAAACATACTGAATGATCTCATGGTCCTCACATAGCTATAAAGTAAATCACTGAGGGAAACCCGGTGTCATATAGCATTAGTACGATTCCCGCACAAACTGAAGCATTGGCTCAGTCTCACATAGCCTTCAAGCCAAGCTTTAGAATATCTGATGTACGGAACTGATGAGACTATACATGCATAACTGACACAAATAGACTTGAGGTAGGTTTGGCAGTAAGGTCAAAAGATATTACGTCTATTTCGGATCAACACCCCAACCTACCTTGGATATGGAAAAACCTAAGGGTAAGAACCGAAATTGAACATTGATAAAAAACTACCCAATTGAACCAAACTAACATAACTAACCATGCAATTCTAAGGCTCACAGGCCACATAACACTAACATTGCTAACCCACTCCTTGCGAGTGTTCGGCCTCACACCTAGTTAGCCCCTGAAATGCCACGCACACTAGTAATTCCTTACTAGGGAAACTAAGGTAATCAAGGTATTCCTTAACATAGTTGGATTCACTAAAGTGAAGTCAACGTCACACTAGATGCTATCTCACTCGTTCTCTCACCTAGAACGTTATGCGAAGGCTTACATATTATATGAGAAATTGGCTATCTTGATATATGGCTCAAGTTTATTTCTGGGTAGCGGTACTCTATTTGATCTTATCATACTTCCCTTCAGAATCTCTTTAACTGAAAATGACGACTTACGCTTCCTAGGTTTACTGACATTCTCAAAGCTCGTGTTTTTCACCCCACTAAATTTGACATATTTATCGTATTGCTTATCTCTAAGGTGTTGTGTGAGTGATATAAATTGAACGCAAATTAGTGCAAGTATATACAATCAAACAAGTAATATAACAGTGAGTGAGTATCAGTTGCACAAGGATTGGAGGAATTTCCAAGTTAAGTTAATACACTAGTACTATAAATTCCAATGTATAGATATATGGTGGTATTAACAAGTGATAAGATGTTGTGGCAAGTAGGAAATATGGAATGTGAAATACTGTAACAAACAAAGATGTAAAGTAAAAATATGCTATGGCAATTAAATTGAGAATTTGGGTATGGAATGAGAGACTTGACAACCTCTCACAAACAAGCAACAATAAGGATAAACGGCTAGGGTTACTAAGGAATCATATGCCTTATCTCTAGAATGGTTCACTTTTTGAGTATGCTCGATAGGGTTTGCTAAAGTATTCCTAAGCTATATCTAGTAAGGAACCTGATAATGAAAATGTTACAACAATACCTCTCAGTGTAAACTATAACATAATAATATCAATTAAGTCCTACCCCTTTTAGTCGTTGAAACTCTTTCCTTATCTCTAAGGCGATTTAGAGTCTTGCCATCCTAGCTTAGCTCCATTGTTCATATAAATATAACCTAACTCTCTCGATATTAGGCATCAAAACTTAAAAAATGGCTAACTCTTGAAAGTTCTTAGAAATCTAAGTTATTAAACATTTAAACAATGAATAAAACAACATTTAAACACGGAAACATAAACTATTCATTAAAAACAAATCAAAATCATCCAAGTAAACCCACACCAAATTAGTTAGTTCATGGAGGGGTACAAATCTTCCATAAGAAAAACTTGTTCCATTACAAAACCACAAAAAAATTAAATAAAAGCATAAAGGGAAGAGTAAACTCCTAAACATTCGAGCTGTCATGAGCTTCCTCGAACCACCGTGAACTACCCTAGCAAACTAGCTTTTCTCAAAGGCCTATCTTGTTATCACCTTGAATTTTGGCCATGGAGGACACCATGAAAAGGAAGAAGAAAGGGAAAAAATGGAAACTTTATGTGCCACCCTTTCACTCATATCTCTTCTCTGATTTATATTCAAAATAAAAAACTCCTAACTCCCAAGTTATTTCTCTTAAATTCACATTAACCTCTGTAAGTTTCATAGATCTCTTAAATTCTCATAAATTCCCTAAATCCTCCTTAATAATGAGATATCCTTATTTTTATCTCTAAAAAGTGGACTATTCCCTTCACATGTATGGGCTGGGTGGGTTGACAGGTGGGATTCACGTTTGGTCTGGATAATACTATAAAATATCTTCAGATTTATGTGATTTTCTGCGCCCATGAATTTTTGTCTGAAATGTTGTAGCATTTTGTTATCTTTGTCAGCTTCAGAAGTCCTTCAGATCTCCATATCTAGAATGCTATTGTAACACCCCAAACATCGGGTCAGTGACCAAAAAGGTAAAAAATTAAAATTTAGTGGTTAAATTGGAATAAGTTGAGAAGTTCAAGGATTTATTTTAGAAATTTATGTTTAGGGCTTTTTAGAAAAAGATGGAAGATTGAAAGGCAAAAAGGTCTTTTGGCTGAAAATGAATTAAAAATTCATTTCTGAAGAGATATTTAACATATGGGTTTTTGGATAAAAATATATCTCTAGAAGCTTAGTTTTTTCTCATTCTCTACCCGTGAGCTCCATTTCAATGGTAAGTGATTTCAAGATGGTTGTTTCTTAAATTTTTTGTTTGGTTTTGAAGACTTAGGTGATATATAAGCTTAAGGGAAGTTTTAGTTGGATCAAAACTAAAAAATGAGTGAATTAGTGATGAATTTGTAAAGTGGGTTTTTTAAGGGAATTGTTGATATGGTTTAGTATTTAGATTCCTAAGGATAAATTTGACTTGTCAAGGGTCTAACTAAGGAGTTAGAAGTATTAAAAATGATTAAGAACATGTTTGAAAATATGATATGATTTTTAGTCTAAAGTGTTTTAGTGAGATTTTGGGTGTTTAGGGGTGTTACATTTAATGCTATAAGAGTTATGGTTTAAATGATTTTAAGTTCGAAATGAAGTCGTTTTTGTTTTAAAAGTGTACATGCCAACTAAGAGTTAAGTCTCTCTGATCTGATAAGGTAATTAGTATGATGTTTTTACTAATAAAATTGTGATTTGATCTTATTAGATGTCGGACTTTAAGGGCTCCCGAAGTAAAGCAGGAGATAGGAATGAAGGTAGCAGTCACTCACTAGCCCCAAGTAGGCAAGGTAAGGAACAAGAACCTTACAGAGTTCCTGTACAAGATCAAGGGATATTTTTCTAGACATTGGACGTAATTCTGACGTGTTTCCAGTCGTCTACCACCTTAGCTCCTAAGATGAATATGGCTAAGGAGCTTAGAAGTCTGGAAGCACCCGAATTTAAAGGAGAAGCTGAGGAAGGTCCCGTTGCTGCCTATCTGTGGCTTAATGATATTAAGATTATGTTAGAGAGATTACATTGTTCTGAATGGAGAAGCTGGATGGGGTATTTTCATTATTACGAGGACAAGCAAGAATTTGGTGGACGAATGTGACGATGCGAGCTACAAGGGACCAGGTGAAATGGTCGTTCTTTCTGGAAGAGTTTAAGAATAAATACATCGGGGATCAGTCAATTTGTCAGATAAAGCAATAATTTATGAGTTTAAAGTAAGGAATCGCATTGTGTATGAGTTCGAGTACGAGTTCAACAAGCTGAGCAGATTTATAGAGGAGTTGGTCCCTATGGAAAAAGACTCATGTGATTGGTTTGTGGAGGGTTTACGCCCTCGATTGAAAGAGTTGATGTTAGCAGTAAACCTCTCTTCATTCCAAGAGGTAGTGAATCGGGCCAAAGCTTTAGAGTAAGCTCAAAAATGAGAGATTCGGGGAGAAAAAGACCCAATGGAATAAGAGAGATGGTGCCTCGTCAAGTGCATCATAATCGAAGAAAAGTCAAGGTTCAAGTTCTCGACCTCAGACTAGATCAGAGTCAGTTGTATCCTCAGGTAGAGGATTCAATTCTAGAAGAGCCAGACAAACTCAATTAGTAGAATCAAGAGTGGAAAAGTCAAATCAATGTCCGCATTATGGAAAGCAACATGGTGGCGTATGAAGAAAAGTCTCTAGAACATGTTTTAAATGTGGGGAGGACATTTTATTCGGGATTGCCCAATGATGATCGGAGAGCATGTCCAAACGGAAAGATCCACTGCTATACCTCTGAGAGGTAGACGATGAGGTTGAGAAAGAAATCAGTCCGAGTTGACCACTCAACCTGAAGTGTGCTCTACGGTTCGAATGTACAACTTTAAGACTAGTGAATATTATGATGATCTTGAAATCATCGTAATTACTTTTCAGTTAGCTGGTAAACCTATTATAGTTTTTGATTGACCTGAGATTGAATTACACTTATGTTAGTAAGAAATTGGTGAAATATTTAAGAATTCAATTAGAACCTATTAGTAGTGAGGTGATTGTGACTAACCCATTAGGGCATAGTACTCAGGTGAAACAAATTTGTCGAGGGTGTCCTATAAGGATTCAGTGAATTGAATTCCCTAGTAATCTAATGAAATTACCCTTTAATGAGTTTGAGGTTATCTTAGGAATGGATTGGTTGTATCATTACCACGCCAATGTGGATTATCGATTAAAGCGGGTTATTTTGAGAAGTTCTGATGGATCGTGAGTTAGTGTGAGTAGTGGGAGACTTAACCCCTTAGCTAATGTGATATTGATAATGTCAGTTAAGAACTTAATGATGCAAGTATGTCAAGCTTTCATTGCTAATGTGATTGACTCTCGAGCCAAGGGAAGAAGGTTGGAAGACATTCCGACTGTCCGAAAATTTCCATAAGTATTTCCTGAGGAATTACCAGGATTACCTCATAATAGGGATATATGTGTTTTCAAATTGAGCTTTTTCCAGGATCAGTACCAATCTTGATGGCCCCTTATCGAATGGCTCCGAAAGAACTGAGTGAGCTAAAGACTCAGTTGCAAGAGCTATTAGATAAAGGATTCATCAGACCCAGTGTATCACCTTTGGGTGTACCGGTTATATTCGTAAAGAAGAAAGATGGATCTATGCGTCTCTGCATTGATTATCGATAACCCAATAAGGTGCCCATCAAGAATAAGTATCCTCTCCCAAGAATCGACAATTTGTTTGATCAGTTAAAGGGAGCTTCAGTATTTTCCAAGATCGATTTACGTTCTAGTTATCACCAGTTGAATATTCAAGAGAATGACATTGCAAAGACAACTTTTAGGATGCGGTATGGTCATTATGAATTTGTAGTTATGTTGTTTGGGTTAACAAATGAACCTACTACGTTTATGGGATCTCATGAATAGAATGTTTCAGCCCTATCTTGATCAGTTCGTAGTCGTCTTCATTGATGATATCTTGGTGTATTAAAAAACAAATGAGGAGCACGACGCTCATCTGCAGGTGATTCTTCAAACACTGTGAGATAAAAGGCTTTATTGTAAACTGTCGAAGTGTGAGTTTTGGCTATAAAAAATAACGTTTCTCGGATATGTGGTTTATGTAGAAGGGATTGGGGTGTATCCTCAGAAGGTAAAAGCTATTTTAGATTGGGAAATTCCAAATAGTGTGTTGGAAGTTTGAAGTTTCCTAGGTCTCCAAGTTATTATCGAAGTTTCGTCAAGAACCTTTTGTTGATATCTTTTCCTTTGACCAAGCTATTAAGGAAAGATGTATCATTTACTTGGACCTCTGAATGTCAAAAGAGTTTTGAAGCATTGAAGAAAATTTTGACAGAAGCTCCAGTCTTGGTCCAACTAAAATCTAGCAAGGATTATGTGTTTTTCAGTACTGCATCCCATAATGGATTGGGATGTGTATTGATATAGGAAAATAAAGTGGTGGAATATGTATCGAGGCAATTGAAACTAAATGAGAAGAACTACTTGACACATGACTTGGAGTTGGCTGCAATCGTGTTTGCACTGAAGATTTGGTGCCACTATTTATATGGTAGCGTTGCTTTATCTACATAGACCATAAAAGTTTGAAGTATTTGCTAACTAAAAAAGAGCTTAATCTAAGACAAAGAAGGTGGATCGAGCTAGTTAAAGACAAAGTTAATGTGGTAGAGGATGCTCTTAGCCGAAAGACTTTTGCAGCTCTACGTGTGTTACATGCCCGACTCGCATTGAAAGAAAATGGTACTCTAGTAGCGGAGTTGAAGTTAAAAACTTTACTCTTGGATTGAATTAAGAAACTTCAAAAGAAATATAATAAGGGTTTGGCCAGGATTGAACAAGTGGATAAAGGCGAAACTAAGGACTTTAAATTAAAGTCGGAATGATGCTTATATTATAGAGATAAAATTTGTATTTCGAATGATGAAGAATTAAAGAAGAAAATACTGTTAGAAGCTCGTTGTAGTCCTCTGACCATGCATCCAGGAGGGAACAAGATGTATCAAGATCCAAGAGGGTGTTTCTGGTGGCTAGGCATGAAAAGTGAAATATCAGAGTTTGTTGCAAAGTGTCTGATTCGTCAATAAGTGAAAGCTGAACATCAAGTACATTCTAGATTATTGCAACTGATCTCAATTCTTCAGTGGAAATGAGAAAGAGTTATGATTGATTTCGTAACAGGATTTCCATTTTCACCAATAAAAAAGGATTCAATTTGGGTAATTGTGGATAGCTTCACAAAGACTGTGCATTTCATACTTGTATGAACGGATTATTCAATAGAGAAGTATGTTGAATTATACCTCAAGGATATAGTCTGACTGCATGGAGTACCAATTTCAATAGTTTCTAATAGAGATCTCAGATTTACTTTGAGATTTTGGAATTCGCTACACAGGGCTATGGGTACTCGATTGAATTTTAACACTTCTTTTCATCCTCAAACCGATGGCCAATCGGAGCGGACGATTCAGATTCTGGAAGATATATTGTGAATATACGTGATGGATTTTCATGGATCGTGGGAAAAGTATCTGCCGCTTGCGAAATTTGCATATAATAACAGTTACCAATCGAGCATTAAAATGGCACCGTATGAAGCATTGTATGGAAGAAAATGTCGAACGCCGCTTAATTGGTATGAATTAAAGGATCAGAATGTTCATGGTCCTGATTTAATTAGAGAAGTAGAAGAAAAAGTTCAAGTGATCTAGCAGAATCTTAAAGTGGCATCAGACAGACAAAAGTCATATGTGAATTTGAAGAGAAAGGAAATTGAATTTCAAGTAGGTGACAAAGTCTTTCTTAAAGTATCACCTTGGAAGAAAGTACTTCATTTTGGGCGTAAAGGAAAACTCAGTCCTAGATTCATTGGACCTTATGAAATCTTAAAAAGAGTTGGACTAGTTAGCATTGCCACCAGAGATGGAAATGATCCACAATGTCTTTCATGTGTCTATGCTTTGGAGATATCGATAAGATCCTGCACACATCATCATACCGGATGAAATAGAAGTTTAATTTGATCTGACCTATTAGGAAGAACCATTACATATTTTAGCATATGAATCAAGCAGCTAAGGAACAAGACGATTCTGTTAGTTAAAGTTCTCTGGAGAAACCATAAAGCAGAATAGGCTACTTGAGAACGTGAAGAAGATATTAGGCAAACAATATCCCTACCTTTTTGTGCAATGAAAATTTGAGGTCTAATTTTCTTAATGGGGAAGATTTGTAACACCCGAAACATCGGGTCAGTGACTAAAAAGGTCAGAAATTAAAATTTAGTGGTTAAATTGGAATAAGTTGAAAAGTTCAAGGATTTATTTTGGAAAATTATGTTTAGGGTGTTTTAGCAAAGATGGAAGATTGAAAGGGCAAAGAGGTATTTTGGCAGAAAATGAATTAAAAATTCATTTCTAAAGAGATATTTAACATGTCGGTTTTGGATAAGAAAATATCTCTGGAAACTTAGTTTTTTCTCCTTCTTTTCCCGTGAGCTCTATTTCAAAGGTAAGTGATTTCAAGATGATTGTTTCTTCAATTTTTGGTTTGATTTTGAAGATTTAGGTGATATATAAGCTTAAGGGAAGTTTTAGGTGGATTAAAACAAAAAGATGAGTGAATTAGTGATGAATTTGTAAAGTGGGTTTTTAAGGGAATTGTTGATATGGTTTAGTATTTGGATTCCTAAGGATAAATTTAACTTGTCAAGGGTCTAACTAAGGAGTTAGAAGTATTAGAAATGATTAAGAACATGTTTGAAAATATGGTATGATTTTTAGTCTAAAGTGTTTTAGAAGGATTTTGGGTGTTTAGGGGTGTTATAACAAATCATAGCTTCTCCTTTTGTTCTCTTCACCTTCACAACACTAACAAAATTGAACCTTCCCCCTTAGAAACATCGGTTTTTGCATTAAAAAATGTTGTAAAAAACATTACCACCAAATACAACTACATTTTCCTATATGCAATAAAATGAGCTTTTAAGAAACTAATAACCCAAGTAAAAAGACACGAAATATAACATTTTTAAGGGTTATCAACTGGTTACCCCGATATTTGGTTCGGGTTCATTTCTGAGTAGCGGTACTCTATTCAATCTTATCGTACTTCCCTTCAGAACCTTTTGAACTGAAAATGACGACTTACTCTTCTTGGGTTCGCTGACATATTCAGATCGCAACCCATTTTATTAGTGAACCATGACATTCATGGATACAACCCATTTTATTAATAAAAATATTAACATTCCATATCGCAACCTATTTATTATTGAACCATGACATTGTTGGACGGAACTCATTTTATTAATAAAAATATTAACACTCTAGATCGCAACTTATTTATTAGTGAACCATGACATTCTTGGATCTAACTCATTTTATTAATAAAAATATTAACATTCTAGATTGTAATCTATTTATTAGTGAACCATGACATTATTGGGTGTAACTCATTTTAATTAATAAAAATATTAACATTCCAGATAGCAACTTATTTCTTAGTGAACCATGACATTCTTGGGCGCAACCCATTTTATTAATAAAAATATTAACATTTCATACCGCAAACTATTTCTGAGTGAACCAGGACATTCTTGGGCCCAACCCATTTTATTAATAAAAATATTAACATTCCATATCGCAAACTATTTTTTTAGTGAACCATGACATTTTTAGGCGCAATTATATTTCTTATAAACATTCATAACATTTTCAGTTTTTAACTTATTTTCTTATCGTGGGAAAATCCAATGCTCCTTCAGCTTAAACATTGGAAATATTTTAGACGCAACCGAAAATGTTAATAATATTTATAACATTTATTTTTTATAACTTATTTTTTTACCTTTATAACATTTTAGGTGTAACATATTATGTTACTATATTGATAACTTTTCTAGTTCTGTTTTATAACATTTTGTGTTCTGCTTTTAACTTGTAATATAGGTTTCTCAGTTACACCATCTAAAGTTATTTTAAAATAATTACAACCCAATATATTACAAATAAGTTAATATTTTAGGTGCCACTAAACGTATAGGTTTGTTCATATTTTCGATTGCGCCATTTTTTAGTCTTATATTAGTCTTTCGTTCCTTAGAATTCCCCTAAGATTTAAAGAAAAAAAGTACAAAATAAATCAATTATACCCCGAACAAGATATACACAATTATTTTGTTCCTTGTAATGATCGTTCTTATTACCTTTATTTTAAGGTTTTTTTCATCAACATGGATGATAATTTATGTTTGTGTTTTGTCCATTTTTTATCACTTATTTTAAAAAAACTTAACATATGGTCATTTTCGTTTTTATATAATTAAGATGTGATCACTTTCGTTTTTATTTAATTAAGATGTGGTAATCATGGGTTAATTGTTGTTAACAATTAACAGAATATGTGACGTGATAGTTGATATAATCACATATTTGCTCCCTGTTATTTACATATTCTCTCATTTTAGCCATGCTTTTAAATAATTTTGACATAAAATATATAGTTTTATAAAAAAAATAATTTTTAAGATATTATATATATAAATATATATGATTACGAATTTAAGTATTTATATACTAAGACACAAAATATATACATTGTGTTGTCTACTTTAGACCAGGCAATGGTCTTGGCTTAATGGTTGGATACTTGTTTAGTTTCCTAAGTGGCCAAGGTTTGAATCTTTTTTGCCCTAATTTACTTTCCTTTGTTTTCTTTCAACTAGAGTGTGACACATATCACTTTTTGATTAATGAAAATAAATATATTGAATTAAAATTGTTATAAAAAGATCACTTAATCCAAGAATAATATAGAAAATAATAATGATAATAAAATCATTATAAAAATTAAAGAGAATGAATGAGTTTACTGTTTTAAGATTGTTGACAGAAGTAACAATCTGAGATGAAATCAAACCTGAGAAAATCAAACATAGAAGTCAAACTTCGTAAAGTAAATCAAAATTAAATAGAAAGAAAAACACTCTTTTTATTTTTATCAGTTGAGATCGGAATCAGTTGGGGCCTATAGCTACACATTTTCCTTAAGACATATTTTCGGTCACTCCTTTGGTGCTCAAGTTCATTGGTCGTCAAACTCCTAGGATAGAACATCTTATGATCAACTACAGTAGCACATCTGCATAGATCACGAACCATCCTTACTGTTGACTATCATCGAAAAACTAGTGGAAAATAATATTTTTTAAAGATGAGAGAAAATATTTTTCAAGAGAAGACAAGTTTTTTAATTCTAAGATGTGAAAAACCTAACTGGTTTGCTCATTATTTATAGGAGATTTTCAAGAGAGATTTAATCCAACCAGATATCTTTTAATATTCAACTTTAAATAGATAATAATATCTTTTAATTTGAAATATTCAAAAGATAAAACTTCTTTTACCATTTAAAGTTAAATAGATATTATTTTAATTTGAAATATACAAAAGTACATAATTATCTTTAATATTCAAAGTTAAAAAGATAACAAATATCTTTTTAAATTGACTTATTAAAAGAGTAACTATCCTACTAATTTTCAAATTAAATAATTTATTTAATTTTCAATAGTCAAAAGGAATATGACATTTTTCATCAATTAAATTTACCTTTTTCCCAACAATCTCCCGCATGAATGAAATTGATGATATAATCAAAAACATTTTTGGCATGATGTGGTGATAGCCTCTACGATCGATAGTTGCATAGGATAAGTAAGTTTCCTCCTTTGAACCTTCTCTTGTGACAATATATTTGCTTTACTGGCTAAACAGTAGACGCGGTGTCCTTGAACTATTCTTTCGTTTGTGTAAACGTTGACATATTGTACACAACTACCCCTCTAACAAGAATTTAGTTCTCATGGATATGTCCTTAAGGCCATGGACATATGCATGGTTCTAAGAGATTTAGAGAGAATTATGCCCAATAGTCTCTTTGAAGCGGCCTCACTGCACTCTTACATAGGTGACTTATGTTGCTCTGCTCACCCAGCACACAATGTTCATTATAAGTTTTTGCTTAACCTATATCACTTTAATCATTTTTTACATCATAGGAACAAACTTGGGATAAGAAACCCCTATAGTGATCCTACACGAATTATGTAATTAGGTTATTCTTTGAACCTAGATCTTGAGATCTCCTGTCAACAAGGTAGGGGTTTCCTTCACATAATGCCTTTAAATTTCATGGGCTTTAGTTATATTCATTTATATTTTTTCTCAACTTGATCTCAATCTAACCTTTGGTTATCGAATCCACGATGTTATCCCTTGATCTTACAAAATCAACAGGGATAACTCCATTTAATATCACTTGTCTATGGTATTATGTTAACGATTCATATATCTCGACTTACCAATATAATTGCTAGTCACAGCATATTGTGGGCACATGTTTCAACCATTTAAGAATATCCTCCAAGAAATTCCAAATATTTTCAACTTATTCTCCAGACTTATCTAGAGCTTCAAACTTAGATTTCACTATGAATCTGGTTATAATTGTTTTCTTAAGGATTTTCATAGCACAATTTTTCCTTCCAATGTGAAATATATTCACTTGTGTCATTGATATCTTGAATGTCAAATTCCAACTAGCATTTATCCATCCTTCTAAATAATAAGATAGTTAAAGAAAATACAATCCATCATTTAGGATTTGTTTTCATTTGTTTTGGTAATATAGTCATTACTTTCTCAAGACAACCCCTACATTTTCAAGTGTTTACATGACACATGTTTTCAACCTTTTTTCATGACTCATATGGTGTCTTGTCCTTTTTCTTTTTTGGGACCTTATTTAAAAGGTAATTAGTTAATATAACGACTTCTCTTCTCCCCACATGTTCTGAGACAAATTAGAACTTCTTAGCATTGTGTTTATTTTTCAATTTTTCCACCTTGTTAACTCCATTTATTTTTGGACAGTATAGTGATGTCACTTCATGAATAATATCATGTTGTGCTCAAAGGTTTAACATATTCACCATCACTATCACTGTTTACCGTCTTAGTTTATTAAGTTGGTTTTCAACTTCATGTTTATAGAAAACAAATTTATTTATAACATCACTTTTGTTCTTTTAGCAAATACATATAGCAATACTTTTGTTATCATTAATACATGTAATAATATTTTTTTTTCTCTCTCGTTTGTACCATTATTAAAAATTTTAAGAACTTGGTCCCTAACAATTCATTAGTATCAGCTTCTTCCGTTTCGTATCTATGTTCCAATGTTATACATAATTCTTTTATCCACTTTATAGATAATATACACCTTATAGTGTACCCGATAATACATTCAAGAAGTATTTCAAAACTTTAGTGAATATTTACCTCATCCTCTCTAATGATAGGAGACTCATATGATATTTGATCGAATTCAACCTGACCAAATAAAACATATTACTTTATCATATCTTGAATTTCTATCCATAGAATTTTTCAAGTTTCTCATTATGACTTACAACCATCAACACCGTTGATTTGTTTTTAATTCAAAGTTTGAGTAGGAACCAAAGTTCCAAATCACAAATTAGGTGAATCACTAAGATTATCCATTATTTTGTTTAACGTATAATTAGAATTATTAATAATTCCAATAATAAACCAAAAATAAATTTTGATCTATTTAATTATCATAATTTAGTCATGAACTAAAATTCTGAAACAAATCTGTAACATAGTTGTTACATTCCCAAGATCTATATTAATAGAAATCAAATAATTTTGTTACGTGACAAAATTAAAATCTCAATTTATTTAAAATATGAAACAAAATATTCCGATAAACAAAAAATTAATGCTTGTTTATTTTTTAATTTTGTTATCGGAAAAAATCAAAATTCTGAAACAAAATCAGTAACCACAGTTACTTTCATGACAATTTTTATTATACAGATTTGTCC
This sequence comes from Hibiscus syriacus, assembly GCF_006381635.1. NCBI lineage: Eukaryota > Viridiplantae > Streptophyta > Magnoliopsida > Malvales > Malvaceae > Hibiscus > Hibiscus syriacus. The sequence continues at coordinate 1,234,161 of NW_024062925.1, read as the reverse complement.
ACTTTGAGAATTTAGCAAACCCGTTAAGACGACATAATAAATCCTAAAACGAATTTATTTGTTATCTTGTTTTACCACGATAACTGAATCATTTCAGATTAAATAAAGGTAGAAAAAAGAGTTTTGAATCATTTCGAATTAAAGGGAAATATTCAGATTTCACCTACCTGATTGACTTCATCGTTGTCAACCAAAACTTAAACCTTCAAGATTCAAGGTGTGCCCCCACAAAAGTGTGCAACCACAAAGATCTTGCAAAGATTGGAATCCAAATATTTGAATCCCTACACAGAAATTAATTAGCCATATCTCACATTAAAATTAAATTCAAAAATATTCATGAAAGAATTTGAAATTCATAAATTAAAAAATTAAAGAAAACTTATCTTTGGCGTAAATTAGTTTTGATTTTTGCCCAATATTTGTTTTGTTGAATTTTGGCACTTCCCTTATACAAAACAATGATTAAACTCAAACAAGTTCTATATCATCTCAGAAAATAAGAAAATCAACTCTATCTTAAGATTGTTAGAAAGAGATCGCTTAATACGATAACAATATAGAAATTAATAATGATAATAAAATCATTATAAAAATTAAAGAGAATGAATGAGTTCACTATCTTAAGATTGTTGGTCGAAGTAACAATCTGAGACGAAATCAAACCTGAGAAAATTAAACATAGAAATTAAACTTCGTAAAGTAAATCAAAATTAAATAAAAAGAAAATTACTCTTTTTATTTTTGATCAGTTGCAATCTGAATCAGTTGGGGCTTGTAGCTACATAGTTTCCTTAAGACGGATTTTCGACCACTCCTTTAATGCTCGAGTTCGTTGGTCTCTGTCTCCAAAGATACAACAACTTATGATCAGCTACAGTAGCACATCTGCAGATATCACGAACCATCCATACCTTCGACTATCACCGAAAAACTAGTGGAAAAGAATATTTTCTAAGGAGGAGAGAAAATATTTTTCAAGAGAAGACAAGTTCTTCAATTCTGAGATGTGAAAAACCTAACAGGTTTGCTCACTATTTACAGGGAATTTCCAAGAGAAATTTAATCCAACCAGATATCTTTTAATATTCAATATTAAACAGATAATAATATCTTTTAATTTGAAATATTCAAAAGATAGAACTCTTTTTACCATTCAAACTTAAATAGATATTATTTTAATTTAAAATATACAAAAGTATATACGTATATTTAAAAATAAAAAATACCTTTTTAAATTGACTTATTAAAAGAGTAATTATCCTACTAATATTCAAATTAAATAATATATTTAATTTATAATAGTAAAAAGGAATAAAAATTTAATATAAATATCCATCAATTAAATTCGCACTTTTTTAAACAAAAATAAAGTTAGTCCTCCAACCAAATGGTGACATGTGGCATCATTCGATTGGAGGATTAAATTTATTTTATTTTATTAAAAATAAGACAAAATTGAGAGAATATGTAAATAACATGACCAAATGTGTGATTATATCAAAATATTTAACTGTTGTAAACGATAATTAACTCGAGTGACCACATCTTAATTTAATAAAAACAAAAGTGATCATATCTTATGTTTTTTGAAATCAATGGCCAAAAGTGGACAAGTCACAAACATAAGTAATCATACGTGTAGTTAATCCTTTTTTAATATGAATTTGGGATAATTACAAGATAATATTTGTCTAAAGATTTCTATAAATTATTTGACAATAAACGCTCATACCCTTACATACACAGTGCTCGAATCCGATATCTTGGAGAATAATAATAAATTTCTTAACCACTGAAGTTACTTGGTTCAACCACTTTTATTTTTAAGGCTTGATCTTCTTCAAATGGAAAAAAACATTTAAATATATATTTTTGATAGTCTGCTGTGATTACAACATAATAAATAATTAGAAGTTTTTAATAACATATATACACTATGTAGGAGCAAATACTCAAATACATATTCTCAAGAGAAAATAACATTTTTATCGCTCAAGTCTCATATTAAATTTATAAACATTTTTCTTTTTTATTAATATGAGGTAAGTACAAGGCAATATATGTTTAAATATGACTCTCAACCACTTGACATTGAACGCTCACACTAGGGATGGTAAACGGGTACAATTTTATGGGTTTTACATTGTACTCGCTTCAATTGGGGTGGGGGTGGGTCTAAGTTTAGTGCATAGTGGGCGGGTGTAGATGTAAAAAGTCATACTCGCCATGGGTAGTGGGTAGGTGATGGGTTTGAGAACTTACCCTCCAGCCCCACATCCACTCGCCCCACATCCACCCAGTCACTAACTACTCACCATATAAATTTTGGACCATTATGAATTTAGATATAATTTTAGAGAATATTCTATAAATCTTAAGATTTTATAGAACATGGCTTGTAATTTAACCTAATGTTAGGGTATATACATTTTTAAAATTGAAGATCGTTGTTTCTCCTATCTCAAATTGAAGGGTATGGACGGGTACGGGCAAGTACAAACGGATATAAGATGGGTGGTGGGTATCCAATTGGGTAGTAGGGGTGGGGATGGATTTGAGAATATATCCACGTGGATTGGTGTGGATTTAAAATTTTTATCCATCGTATGTAGTGGGTGGATATGAAAATATTAGGTGGGTATGGGGATGGGGATGGGGTAAGGGGTATTCGCACCCCCACCTGTTTGCCATCCTTAGCTCATACCCTTGACAACCCTGGTGCTTGAACTCGGGATCTCAAGAAATAACAATAATTCCTCTACCACCAATGTCACTTGATTCGTTCTTTTAAATATAAGCATAACCAGCATCATAATTTTAATTTATAATCATAATCAATTATATTTAAACACGATTAATTTAATGAAAGAAATATATTCGGATATAGATCACTCATGTAGTATTTTTTATTAATATAATATAAGTGATAGTATTTGTTTTAAAGATTTTCAATAATTTGAAAATGATTGTTCAAATACTCGGGCATTCTCTAGTGCTCGAAATTAGGACATCTAAAGATAACAACTATTTATTTAACCACTGAGCTGATATATCTTAATTTGTGCCAATTATGTAATATTAAATTTGAATTATTCTAACAAAATTATGTAAACCTAAAATTTGAACATAAAATATCAAAATTCTCAAAAACTCAATATATCATTAGACTAATAGCTTAGTATCAAACTAATATTGTCAAACCCCAATTTAGGGGCTAAATGTTATTAATTTAAAGTATTGAATTAAATTCGTATTAAGGGAGAAGTTGGAGGATTTAAGGTGTATTTTTACCATTTTTTTAAGGAATAAAACCCCTACCTCACAAGTCTGGAGTCAATCAAAATCATGTTTCTTTTTTAGAAACCCATTTCTTTTCTCTCTACGTATTTTTCTTATTTTTTTAAGTTTTCTTTCTAAGATGATTCCACCATCATTTTGCCACCATTGAGTGCTCCGTTCGTCTCACCTTCGGTGTTAATAGATATCTTCCTTCATTCTATGTCGATTGGTGGTCATTGTTTTAACATCATCATCGACATGTGGAGTTTGGGAAGGGAGATGGTTCGACCACTATGAAAATCCAACTTTTTACTGTTCTTCACTGTGAAGTCATACCTGCACAAGAATCCAGAGCCGGTGATATTCAAATCTAGAAAATTTGGAGTGAATCCGGCCATTGGCAACCCCGCACATGCCCCATGCACCTCCACCAACGCGTGGGCTTTGTATACATCTTGAGGAGTTTTCAGAGTCAATCTGGATTGGTCCAGACCGCCCAAGCCTTGAATCGATCTAGTCGAGCTGTCCAGCCAAGTCGAGCCATTGACCGACGTTGACTGACCGTTGACCGGAGTTGATCGGGCGTTGACTTTTTTGAGACCATCTATCTTGATGTTTTTTGACATCTTGAGTGTGTTTTTTAGGCCCGTTTCACCAAATTCAAACCGGATAAGCTATTTTTCAGCGTTTTTTCTTGTGATTTGATCTGTTTTTCCCTATTAACATCCATTTTTGATGTAATTTATTTTGTCATGCATCCAAGATATTATAGGATGTGGAATTCAAGTTTAAAGGGTGAACAAATAGATTTTAAATGATCGATCAATGTGGTTCATAAATCGAGATAATACTTTACTACCTTTTCAAATGTTTTATGAAATATATTGGTATTGGATAATGCATGGATGAAAACGATTGGTCAATTATGTGGAGTTAATTATTGCTAGACCCGAATTAGTTCATGATAGAGTTAGTAAACTGAACAAGACTCATATTATACGCTTAAGGATTTGTGAGATCGATAAGGAATAAATCCAAGCTCAGTGAATAATCAGTAAATTAATTAATTTTTAGGATCCATAAATTCTGATTATTTTTGTTAAAGTTTAAGTGTCGGATATACATGAAAAAGAAATTATAAAATACCCCTGGGATGTAAAAAGATAAAGATTATCCCTGAAACTGGAGATAAACCTGAAAGCTACACTTGATCAGATAAAATTATTGTTTCACCTGTTAAAGGCTTGTTTTTGCCTAGAAAACCCTTATAATGGATTATGACCTTCGAAATAACAAAGGAATTAGAACTTAGATTCTTGAATAAACACTCGAGGATTGTTTTTACTGTAAGTAACGCATTTGACAAAATTAAAATAAATGACCAAAATAACATCGAGTACCAAAGTGACTAAAATAACCCCGAGTACTGAAATGACACAAATACCCTCTTGATTTGGATTAAGGAAATGTTTGTTGATAAGTTCTAAAAGTATCAGTAAAGCAATAAATATTGTAATTGACCTTAAAGATTTTCGAGAAGACCCAAGCACGTTGATCACCATGGAAATTATTGCAATACAGAAATGGAATAAAATCATCGAAATACTAGTTTAGTTCTTCAAGATATGTTCAGCCAGAACTCTGAAGGTGATCAGTTCAGTTATTGCGGTCATTGTTAGAAAGTAAATATTTGTAAGATATCTCAGTCTGAATGATTGACATGTATCGCAATGTTAGGGTTTATTCAATTCGAGTTGACCCGATATCCTGATAAATCGACATGAATCTTGATTATTGTAAATCATCGTATCACTCTAATTGGATTAAGTTACCAAGAATTCTTCATGAATTCAAATGTCAAAAATATCCCTAAAAGTCTGAATAATATAATCACTCCTATTATATCCGAATTTGAAATAATTTTGATGTAAGATTCCTGAATACCTTTCTGATGCGCCCAAAATCATAAATGGTTCCAAAGTATAAATTTCTATAAGTCTGATTTGATCTGTTAAAACTTGAACCTTCTAATATGGATCTTGTTTCTAAAATTCAATTAATTTATAGGAGTTTCTTGTTTCCCTTCTTAATAATTTCCAAGCGCCTCGAAAAATACTTGGATCCTTTAGAGTGTTTCCTATGGACAAAAATGTTTTCTCTTTTTTTATATAAAGTATGATTTCTGGTATCTAGTTTTTATTACTGGTTTCAGATCTCTGGTTCATGATTTATGATATTATTATCTGTTATCTGATCTATTTTACTGGGGTACTATCTGGGTAGGTGTATAGAGACTCTGAGGTTCAGCTAACTGGTAATTCCTACCTGTTATGATCTTTCATATTAGCCTCCTAGATCTTAGTGGTCTAGGGTAAGTCTTTATGGATACATGTATCTTCCATATTGGACTTCTATATCCTAGGGGTTTATGGTAGGTCTTTATGGATGCTTGTATCTTCCATATTAGGCTCTTAGATGCTAGAAGTCTAGGGTAAGTCCTTATGGATTCTTGTTCTGGTATTTTATATAATGTACGGGTGTAGGGTAGTATAATGATTTAAAAAATATGTTTTATTGAAATAAATTACTACTTTTATTAAATTATGATTACATTTATTTTGGTTTTGAGGGAACACACTAGACATCTGTTTCAATCTCCTGAACCTGGTCATCTGAATGTTTCCTCTGAACTATAAGCTATATGTTTATTATCTTATGAAATATCAATGGTACCTCAACTCAATACAAAAAACCTGTAGGTTCCTGAACCAATGAGAATTTTAAATGCTTGCCATTTATCTGTATGTCCTTTAGTATCATCTGGTAGTTATGTATTACTAAGCTTCCCAAATCTCACTCTTTTATTTACCATTCCAGGTTAACGAGTAGATCATGTATAGTTATCGACATCAACATTGGGAGTTCCTTCGGTGTTGTTGGTGAGTACGATACTTGTATAATTAGGGAGAATGTAGGTCATATTTGATTTTTTATACTGAGTCTGGAACTTGTATGATTTTAATTCTTTTTTTAATATATGAATGGTTTTCTGAACTAATATTTTATTTATAAAATTGTTTTATTATTTTACATATTATAACAATTTTTTTAAATTTCTCATCAGTTTTATTGTGGGTTACTCTGGTTTCCCTAATATGATACCTCAGATCGGATCTAGACACTCGTATTGGTCTAAGGGTGTTACATTTAGTGGTATCAGAGCGTAGGTTGAGTCGAGTCCTTCTAGGTATACCGGTCGGTCGACTGTCATAGGGTGTCTGGTTAGTATATGCTCCTAGATTATAGTCGTACTCTTCTATGCCCAAACTTCAATGTCTAGTTCCTTATCTGTAATAAGTATACCTAAATATATTATTCTTTATAACTCAATCTGTGCAGAAAAGGAATATTGTTAGTATTTATCCAGATTTTGTAAAGCGCCTCGCGGGTAACATACGAGTTAATTGTTCAAAATTTTGACTTGACTCCTAACATGAATTTGAATTTTGTTATTCCAAACATTTTGTGATGATAAGCTTGTAGCCAATCTTATGAGTGAAATCTCGAGGTTAAGAATCGTTGCCCAAACGGATTGAAGAGCAAGATACTTTGTATAAACTCTGATAAGGTGTTTCCCCCTTAATGTTCTGTATTATTGAACTGAAATGAAGAAGTCTTGGAATCATTCTTATTCCAATTTTCTGAGATGGAGACCCGATAATTGTTGAGCCTTAATATTTTGATTTTATGAAATTAAAGGAAAGTGATCTTGTATTTGAAAAAAGAGCAAAACTCGAGGTGATTTCATTACGTCCGAAAGAAAACAATTATGTCTAAACGTTGCACTAAAGGTAAACAAGTGTTATTCTGATTAAGGATTGATGATTTAAGGTCTGATTGGTTCTACAAGGATAATTCTGTTCAGATTCTTGAATTTTGATAAGGGAGAGTTTTGACGAGAATGTATGTTTAACTAGTTAAGGTCTGGTTAACTAGTTAAGGTCTGGTAGAGGAATCATAATCCTGTAAAAGCTACATGAGAGATCTAATAATTGATAAAAGATCATTATTTTCATGTCTTTTACTTGGTAAATTTCCAGGATGAAATTTCTGTAAGGATGGGAGAATTTTCACACCCCAATTTAGCAGTTAGATGTTATTCATTTAAAGAATTGAATTAAATTCATATTAAAGAAGAAGTTAGAGGACATAAGGTATGATTTTACCATTTTCTTAAAAGGGATAAAACCCCCACTTTACAAGTCTGGAGCCGATCAAAATTATGTTTCTTTTAAGGAAACCCATGGTTTTTCTCTCTCTCCATGTTTTTCTTTCTCTTTTTTTTAAGTTTTCTTTCCAAGATGATTCTATCGTCATTTCACCACCGTTGAATGCTCCATTCATCTCATCACCGGTGTCAACAGATTTTTTTCCTTCGTTCTGTTTCGACCGGTGGTCATGGTTTCAATATCATTGCCCGCGTGTGGAAGTTCTAGAAGGGAGAAGGTTCAGCCACTATGAAAATGTAACTTTTTGTCATTCTTCGTCATGAAGTCATACCTGCACAAGAATCCAGAGCCGACGATCTTCAAATATGGAAAATTTGGAGTGAATCTAGCCGTCAACGACACCGCGTATGCCCCACATAACGCCACCCATGCGTAGGCTTTGTCCACAGCTTAAGGAGATTCCAGAATCGGTATGGACAGATCCAGACCACCCAAATTGATCCAGACTACCCAAGTAGAGTTAAATCGGCCCAACCAAGCTACGAGTTGACTCGTTTAATTGAGTCAATCTGATTCGTCTAGCCGAGTTGAGCCGTTGACTAACCATTGACCAGAGTTGACTGGGCGTTGACTTTTTTGAGACCATCTACCCCTAATGTTTTTTTATATCCTGAGTCCATTTTTTGGGCCCGTTTCATCAAATTTAAACTCGGTAAGCTATTTTTCAGTGTTTTATCTTGCAATTTGATATGTTTTTCTCGATTAAGATCCTTTTTTAATGTAATTTATTTTGTCATACATTTGAGATATTATGGGACGTGGAATTCAAGATTAAAGGGTGATCAAATAGAGTTTAAAAGATTGTTCAACGTGGCTTGTAAATTGAGGTAATACTTTACTACCTTTTGCATGCTTTATGAAATATATTGGTATTGGATAATGAATGGATGAAAACGATTGGTCAATTATGTGTAGTTAATAATTGCTAGACCCAAATTAGATTCAGGATAGAGTTAATAAACTAAACAAGACTCATATTACTCAATTAAAGATTTGTGAGATTGATAAGGAATAAATCCAAGCTCAATGAATAATCAGTAAATTAATTAACCTCGAGATTCATAAATTTTGATTATTTTCGTTAAATGTTAAATGTCATATATACATGAATGAGAAATTATGAAAATACCACTGGGATGTAAAAGGACAATGATTATCAAGTTACTTTATTCAAATCCAGTATTTACATTTTGTTTTGCCTTTACATTCACGTTTCAATACACTACACACAATCTATTTTGCCACTACATCTCCATTTGTTTCCACATCATACTATCATTCCATCGCCACCAACATACATTTTACCTTGCCTCAACATTTACATTAGTACATACAATCACTATCTATACTTAGATAAAGTGGTTATTTACTTTGATTGAACTGTTAAATTTCTTCTAATCCCTGTAGATACAATACTCACTCATAATTATATTACTTGTTTGATTGTGTATACTTGCTAATATTTTGTGTCCATATTTAGTACTCAAAAAATGCAAACAAGTTTTTGGCGACGTTGCTGGGGATTGGCAACTGGAAATTAATTAGTTTTGTCATTGCATTTTTATTTTACGTCTTCATTTTTTTGTATAGTTTTACTTGTTATTTTCCTTGTCTTTTTCAGGTTTTTCTTAGTGTAAGACCAGAAGACATTCTGACAAGCTATTAGAACCAATTGAACCTGAGATTGAGAGGCTTTTTAAGAAAATGAGACGTGCTCAAGAAAACATGTATCGAATTGGAAATCAAGGTATTAGTTAAGAAGAATATCAAAATGTCGAGGTAATTTCGAATGTTGTGAATACAGCTAGGCCTCGTACTATTCGAGATCATTTAAACCTACATTGGATGACCTAAAACCTGTTATTGTAGCTCCCAAGATTCAGGCATCCTATTTCAAGCTCAAACAAGTTATGTTCAACATATTGGACTTGATTGGACAGTTTGGTGGTGCTCCTCATGAGGATGCAATGCAACATGTTTGAGTATTTTTGGAAGTTTGTGATTCCTTTCGACAACAAGGTGTGTATGAAGATGTGTTGAAATTGAAGTTATTTCCATATTCGTTGAAAGATCATGCCAGAGCATGGCCTAATAGAGTACCTTCTGGCTCGATAAAGTCCTGGGTAGACTTGTGTAAACAAATATTTCTATGGCATAATCCACCCAATATGAGTATTGGACTGATACAAAAGTTTGCTTCATTAGTGCACCAATCATGGATTCCAGGACTGGACTCAAGTTGTGATGTTCTACAATGGAGTTAACATACCCACTTGTATGATGTTGGATGCCTCAACGAATGGTACTCTACTTGACAAATAACCCAAGGAAGCATTTGACATTCTGGATAGGATTGCCAATAATGATTATCAATTCTTATCTTAAAGGCTTGGAGCTAGAGGAAAACACCTAGGACATTTGAGTTGGATACTAAGGATTTTGTGTCCACTCAACTTTCTGTCATCACCAATATGTTGAGGAATTTACAACGATAAAGTGAGGTGAAAGAAGTGAAGGTATCTAACTCAACATGTCTATTCTATTATGTCAATCACCATGAGAGCGAGTACCCAACCAATCAGGAGTCCATCAACTATGTAGGAGACTATAATCGAGGTAATAACAACCCACATTCTAACACCTATAATCCTGGATGGTTTCACCATCCAAACTTCTCTTGGGGAATCAAGGAACTAGTAATGCTAGTCAGCCCACTTGGCAGTAGAACTTCAACGACTCCCAATGTGTTCAAACGAATATGCCATGGCATAATTCTAACAAGGGAGTATCATCTTCATCTAACACAAGTTCTTTAGAGGCCACGATTCAAGATTTTATAGCAACCACGAAGATTATGCTACAAGACCATGCTACATCCATAAAAAACCAAGAAGCCTTATTACACAGTCAAGGAGCTTTGCTTTAAAGCCATAACTCATCTTTGATTGAGGGCCTTGGAGGGCCAGGTTGACCAAATTACCATGGCATTACATTCTCGCCCATAGGGTAGTCTAACTAGTGATACTGAAGTCACTAAGGCTCAAGACAATGAGCATTATGGTACATTCACCTTAATGAGTGGCACCAAAATCTACAAAGATGTTAAGTTTGGGAACGAGACACTTGGAGAACCCGATCATGAGATTGTGCACGAATATCCAGAGATACAAAAAGATTCATATTCGATGGAAAATGATGATGAGGGTTCAAAGAGTGCAACCAATGAAGACAAGAAAAATTTTACCATGGCAAAAGAAAAGCCCCCATCAGCAGAAGTTGATGACAAAATGAAAGCTACATAATTTTACCATAACAAATTTTTATGCACTAAAAATCACTTGAAGCTCGATGAAAAAGACGAAGAGGAGCTCAAGGATATTCCAAAGGAGATGAGTCATTCTATCTTAATCATAGCTACATCATATACAAAATTTGAACCTTTAGATTTCATTGAATTTCATTGAATTTACTCATCCTAAACCCCAAGTAACTGTCCATCTGTCTAAGCTGGAAATTCTGAAAGAGTTGAGGAATAAATGGAGATTAAGGAAAATTTCCCTAATGAGAAATTAGTATTTTTCGTGGCAATTTTGTGGTATTATGACAATGTCAATTTTCTCGTTAGTGGTGTTTTGCTTCCTTACTTGAATATCCAGAGAAAGAATAAGGCCATACACGATGGTGACTATTGTTATTGGGATGATCCCTACCTCTTCAAAGAATTTACTGCTCGAATGATTAAAAGTTTCCACATCAAAGAAGAGCAAAAAGAGATCTCATTCCACTACCATTTAGTTTCTTGCAGAGAACACTTTAAATGAGAGATGACTACCGCAAAGGTCCTACGATTCAGATGTGAAAGACACGAAATGTCAGGGTAAAATATTTTCAAGGTGGAATTGTTATATATGTGGGCCATTTTAGTCTATAATGGTGCTTCGATCTAACGTGACAAATCGGTGCTTTAGTTGCACGACATTTGAGTTTACCCGCCCTGTGAACCTAATTTCAATGCCACGACATTGGATTTTATTGTTTGTGCATAAATAAAAATAAAAAATATATTTTTATTGTTATTTTTATTATTTTTATTTTTATTATTAATGGATATTTATAATTAGTTTTGTACTATAGGGACCCACCAGTACTCAAACTTACAGATTGAGAGGTTACAAAGGGAAGAAAAGACAAAATTAAGGAGGTAAATATTCTTTTTACAATTTATTCCTTTATTTTGTTTTATTTCCATTTTTTTTGAATTTTCCTTTCACCCCTTATTTAATGTTTACAATTTACTTTTTCACCTACCCATTTCACATCATCTACTCACTTCTTTTCAACCGTCCACTCACTCTCTCTCTCCTTCACTATTTCTTTTAACTTTTCATCTCCTTCTTCTCTATTTCCCTTCACACCGACACCATGTAGCACAGCAAAAGCTCTCAATTTTTTATTTTTTTCCTCTCAAACTGGCAAAAAGTATGGTACAAACTCGACCCTCATGAGCTAAAGCTACTCTTCTTCAACAGTGTGTTGATTAAGCTGTGAAGGAGCGGTTCCAAAAATTTACGAATCAAAAACTCTTTTTTGAGTTGGGGTTCATTTTCACTAAGGAATAAGATGGTGGTTTTGGGTCGGACATCATGGACATTGTCAAGCCCCATAAATGGCAGAAGTTTGTGTGTATCTCGGCTCCGTCAATACTTCCTTGGTTAATGAGTTCTATGCAAACATCTCAAAACCAAACCAACATGACATCTTTGTTAGAGGTAAATATATTCATTTTACACCATCTGTGATCAATTGCTATTTTCATTTGCAGGGTGTTGTAGATCAGCATGCAGATTTTGAGAAGAAAATTGATAGTGCAATGTATGATGGGATATTAGATGATTTGTTTTTGCCAAACACCAACTACAATGGCCATCAAACTAGTTGTTATTTCGTCAACCGGGAGCGTCTCCAACCTCGCGCGAAATTATAGAACCACTTCATGAAACATAAGCTCATGTCGACTGCCCATAACACAACGGTAACCTTTCATCGTCTAATGTTATTACATTCTATTATGGTTTCTTGTTCCATTTATGTTGGCTGAATAATTGTTGAGCAAGTTCATGAGTGTTTAGGAAAGAAATCTAGTGCGTTGGCTTTCCCGAACCTTATCACGGCATTGTACCGAAAGAAAAAAGTGACTGAAAGCATATTTGACAAAAAATTTTAAGGAGTGACGGGCATCACAAGAGCACGGCTACCCATGCTGTTGGGATTGGTTAACCCTAAATCCAATACATCCAATACCAAGGAGTCCGAGGAAGACAAAACCCCGCAATGTCGAGGCAAGACTACTCGCCCTCGAAAAATATGTCCAGCAAATAATGACTCACTTGAGTGCTCTCACGGGTGATATAAAGAATTTCTTTGGCTACATCAAGTATAGGGATACTATAGTGGAGTCAATATTTCAAGAGATGATCCCTCATGTAGAACAGAATTTACTAGGTTTCCCGGATGAAATTCTGCAGACATTTGACGATGACAAAGCAACCCCTGAGCCTGATGATGATGATCCTATTGATTCTGAGCCCGTACCAGATCTTGTATCCTAGTCCCCTACTCATGACTTTCTTGTTGAGCTATCCCTTGCAGCTTCTAGTCCTGATGAAGCACCAATACATCATTTCACGCGTCGAACCGACAGTTTTATCAAGACTTTGGCGGGACATGTTAACACCTTCATTGCCCGTTATTACTCCACATCTTCAAAATCAAGCCCCACACCACTAAAGAAATGCACCAGGCGTGGAACTGCAAGCACCTCTACCGTGACACCACCACAGAAATTGAGGTACCTCATCTTCAACTCATTTTGCATTCATTTTTGCATAGCATGACATTACATTTAGTTTAATTAGTTACTTAGTTCTCTTAAGAATTGAGGATAATGTTTCTCTCAAGTTTGGGGGAGGTAGAGTTCTTTGTAGAACATGTGCATGATAGTAGAAGCATAACATTATGTCATGACATCAGTAAATGGTAGGACAGTTAGATGAAATGTTTTGATGATACTTGATGATGACGAACTTGTTAGGCTAGAAATTGAATGTGAATGACTGTTAAGAATGATAGAATTGACTCTAGGGCTTGATGATTTGTGAATTATTCTTACACGATTTGTATATTCTCTATACTTAAGGAACTTAAGAAGTTTTTATGAAAGAACTCTGGTTAACCTTGGTATTAAAATATGGTATTATGATTAAATGATAAATCATTGTTTAAAGAACTCCCTTATGTTTGAATTTTGTTTAATCATGAATAAATGCTTCGTCATAGCTTTAAAGGGACACTCCTCTTTGTCATGGCATTGCCCAAAATTCTCTTTAATAAATGGCAGCCGTGTGCATACGAGTGAATGAAAGCAGTCATGTGATAACTCTACCTGACTAGCTCGGAGGTGGAAGGTATGCTCCCTTTCACCTAGAGTGTGGGATGGTAGGTGTGATGAGCTGACTCCCTTCGTAGCATCGTAAAAAAAAGAAAATAAAATATGTATTAAGTGAAAAGGAGTATAAATGTCTTAATGAATGAGTAAATGTCTTGGAAAAACTAGGGAACTCAACTGGAAATTGTCTAGATTCATTAAGTATAGATTGGATACAATCATGCACACACGCAAACACAAAGAATCTTGACCTAGGGAAAAGTATTTGATTTCTTGATATGTCTAGCATGTTTAAGCCAACTTTTCTGAGGGTTGAAATTCTATTTTTGTATTGATTGTCCTATTGTTGAAAATTGCCATGACATTTTGATTGTGTTAATTGCTATCTATTTCTTGAGGACAAGCAATAGTTTAAGTTTGGGAGTGTGATAACTCCGTAAAAATGCTACTTTTAAGGCCTTTTTCACTTTAAGTTATTGTTTGTCTAAGGGTTCATATAGGTCATTTTAGATTCATGTAGTTGCATTTGTAGTGGTTGTGTTATTTTACTTTGTTAAGGTGCTATATGATGGGAAATGTATGGTTAGCTAGTGATGTACAAGAAACAAGGATAATAGGGAAAGCTAATAAAAATGTCGCGGTATCATATGTTGCTAAAACAGACTGCAATGCTTTGGCATTTCTGGCGCAGAAAAGAAAACAAGATATTTTCACAAGAGGATAATTGTCAAAGCAAATGTTTACTGCTTGTAACAGCCTGAAGGGGTCCACTGCCATATGTAGAGATAAGTTTCGCGCCCAATGAATGAATTTGGGGGTATGATGGGTATTTTGAGTGCAAAATTCCCAATAATACCCTTAGATATTTTTATTATAAAAGGACATCTTACAAGAGAGAAAAATAAGATCATCATCTTCTTGATTTTTCTCCACATCCACAGAAGATTTTTCTTCCATTTTTATTGGTGTTCCTCCATTAGCAAGCTCGAGGGAGTGACAAGCTAGGCATCCGAGAGGAGCTGGTGAGCTAAGGTAGTTCGTGGTGGCCAATGAGAGCTCCGACAGCGTGCGTCAAAGGTTTTTCCTCATTCCCTTTGATTTTATTTCTCATTTGTCTTATTGGGGTTGCAATGAACGAATGTATTTTATGATTTATTTCATGGATTATTCGAACCCCACCATGAACTAGCTTTATTTGGTGAGAGTTCACTATGTATGTTTAAGTTTTTTCTTTAAAGGATGATTGTTCTTTTTCTATGATTTTATTTGTTTTGTTTATGGTGCTTAATCACTTAGGTTGTAGAAGCTATGAGAGTAGTCATTCCTTAGGAAAATACTTAGTGTTTGAGAAAAACTAAGTAGCTCATCTTTAACGTTTGAGAGAAACTAAGGAGTATCAACATAAACATAAGGCTAGGATTTCAATCGACTAAAAGGAGTAGTGCCCGGTTGAGAGGTTAAATGCTAGTGATAATGCTGAGTTGTATTCTCGTGACATATTCTATTGAACTGATGGGATCCCTGCACCTGCTAATGCCAAGAGGTCCATGGCATTTTCAACATGTTGAGTCCCTTGACTAGAGATAGCATAGGGCATTTTCGTAAACTCTGTACGGCAAGTAAAACATAGAAGTTAGACCATCCTGAGAAGATAGACTTAAGTTTCCTAAGTGACTCCTATAATTGATTTTCATAGTAGCTTGTTGTGTGAGGATTATCAAGCCATTTTATTCAAATACAGCATTTATATTTTGTTTTGCCTTTACATTCTCATTTGATTACACTACACACAATCTATTTTGCCACGACATCTCTATTTGCTGCCACATCACACTATCATTCCATCTCCACCAACATACATTTTACCTTGCCTCAGCATTTATATTAGTACATATCATTACTAACTATACTTAGATAAAGTATTTTTGCTTTAATTGAACTGATAAATTTCCTTCAATCCCTGTGGATACGATATTCACTCATCATTATATTACTTGTTCGATTGTGAATACTTGCACATATTTCGCGTCCATATTTAGTACTCACAAAGCGCGAACAAGTTCCTCCGGCATTGCTGGCGAGTACGATACTTGTATAATTAGGAGACATGTAGGTCACATTTGATTTTTTTTTATATTGAGTCTGGAACTTGTATGCTTTTAATTATGTTTGTAATATATTAATTGTTTTCTGAACTGGTATTTTATTTATAAATTATTTTATGATTTTACATGTTATAACAAAAAAATTTAATTTCTCATCTTTTTTACTGTGGATCGCTCCGATGGCCCTAATGTAACACCTCGAATTGGATTTGGTCACCTACATCGGTATGAGTGTGTTACAAATATATGTCTTTTCTATAAGAAAAAAATGTTTAAAATCAAATTTTATGTAAAACGAATATTTAAAACCAAATATATCGTGATTCAGTCCACATCGCTCGGCACATATATATAACGATTTATTACAGCAACCAAGAGTTGATTATTCAAACATAAATGAGTAATGCATGTGATATTTTATTTTCAATTTAGTCAATCTAACAACTTACGCTTGATTGTTTTATTGCAATTTGCAAATAATGTTTTTAATACAGAACATGTATATAATTTAGCTATTTTATCATCACATATTGTGTTTAGGATTTAAGATTCAAAATTTTAGAGTTTATTTTGAAGGATAATTTTAGAACTTTAGAATTAAAATTTAATATCTAAAGATAAAAAAAATTAAAATATACTGTTTATATAAAATAAATTTTAAACAATATATATATATAACACTCTATAAATTAATAATGTCAGGACCGGAGAAATTTATTAATTTAGAGAGTTATTAATTTATCGATAAATTAATAATTATTAATTTAAAGAGTTTTTAAGTAATTATATTGTACATACCAAACAAAAAGGCAAATTAGTCTATGCCTCTTAGAATTACGTTGCAAGAGATGAGTTAAATTAATAATGAGCTCCAAATAGACTTGAACTTTAAAAGAAAACAGACAACTATTGAATCATATTTCAATAGAGTGTAATATATTTTTTTCAGTTTCTATGAATTATTAATTTATGATTTTCTTGGGACCGAAAATTATAAAGGGATCTCACGAAAAATTATTATCTTATTATTTTATCGAGTTTTTCAATTTTTTACATTGGCCCAAATCGGGACCAGACAAATTTATTATTTTAGAGAGTTTATTAATTTACCGAGTATTAATTTAAAGAGTTTCTACTTTATATTAAATAACAACTCATATAAAATCACACTGATCATAGGCGACTTTTGTTATTTATTACATTATCTTTACTAAAAACGATGTTTTATAATTAAATTATTTGTTTATATGTTTGATTCCATCTAGAAAGTGTATACAAGTTTAAGCAATTGATAACGATAAACAACGTTATCCTTTCCAAAAGGTTGGCTCATAAAATATATGGAAAAAAGCTTATTAATTAAGAAATAAGTTAATAGATGTTATAGATCAAATTAAATGCTAATTTATGAATTTGATCATTCATGTTAGATAGGGTACTTTTTTTAATAAAAATCCATGGTGTTAATTATTTAGTTATTTGGATTAATTAATGATATTATAAAAAATAGAGAGTCGATATATATATATATTAAATTAAGTATTTGAGCATAATACAGGGGCTAACACCACAATTTAACCAAAACGTTAATATTTGACAAGTACGCGTCAGCTAATATCATCTTTCCAGAAGAGGCAGTTTGTGTTTCGGACGGAGCGTGAACTTCATTCTATCGATGGAAGGCTTCTGTGTTTATTGCAGCTTCCTACTTTCAAGCTTGTGAATCAAGTAAAAGCAACAGATTATCGGTGAAAAAACGTTACATTTGATTCAAAATTAAGTTGTTTAATCGGTGGGTTTGATTAATAAAAAACCATTAATCAATTTTTTTGTTTTTAACCCTTAATTAAATCAATTTTTTTTGAAAATATTTTAACTTCAGTGACCAAAAATCTCAGATAATATACGATTTTGATCAACTTTTTTTGGTTTTGCGAAAATGACCAACAAAATCGCGTTGCATTTCGCGTTTTGATAATTGAAAATCGCGTTGCGATATTTGAAAATTGCGTTGCGATAATTGAAAATCGCGTTGCGATAGTTGAAAATTGCGTTGCGATTTTCCAGTTCGCGTTGCGATAGTCTACAGTTGTCGTTGCGATTATCCTAGTCTACAGTTGTCGATTTTCCAAATTCGTTGTGGTAGTAAAAAAAAAGATTTTGTTTCTTAAGAATTTTCTCTAATCCGTGCGGACGTGTCGAAGACACGTATTACCACGACCACGACCACGACCACGACCACGACCACGACCCGACCCGAGACGAGACGAGACGGACGACGGACGGCGGCGCGCGAGAGTCCCCCTTGTTCTCTATCACTCAACAAGGAAGTGGGAAAGCCAAGCCTTAAATACCATTCTCAATATTGTTTCCAATACTATGTGGGATTGAGCATTACCAACACTTGTTTCCAATACAATGTGATTATTCAGGAAACAATTAACAATTATGCACCTTAAAACAACTGAATCAGCAACCAATTGCATTAGTATTATACGATTAAATATGTCATAATTAAAAGTCAATCTACAATCAATCGCGATTATTGCAATTTTAAGCAAAACATTCAAAAATAATATCACTATTTAAGGATCAATCCCACATAGTATTGGAAACAAGTGTTGGTAATGCTCAAATCCCACATAGTATTGGAAACACTATTGGGAATGATATTTAAGGCTTGACTTTCTCACTTCCTTGTTGAATGATAGAGAACAAGGGGACTCTCGCGCGCCGCCGCCGCCGTCTGTCTCGGGTCGGGTCGTGGTCGTGGTCGTGGTCGTGGTCGTACGTGTCTTCGACACGTCCGTGCGGATACTATCTTTTTAGAGAAAATTCTTAAGAAACAAAATCTTTTTTTTAACTATCGCAACGAATTTGGAAAATCGCAACGACATTGTAGACTATCGCAACGTGAAATGCAAAATCGCAACGCGATTTTCAACTATCGCAACGCGAAATGGAAAATCGCAACGCGATTTTCAACTATCGCAACGCGAAATGGAAAATCGCAACGCGATTTTCAACTAACGCAACGCGAAATGCAACGCGAATTTGTGATAGTGGAGATCGCAATGCGAATTAGAGATCGCATTGCGATTTTGTTGGTCATTTTCGCATATCCAAAAAAAGTTGGTCAAAATCGTATATTATCTGGGATTTTTGGTCACTGAAGTTATTTTCTCTTTATAAAAATAACCGAAATTTCAAATAATATATATTATATATTTAATATTTTTAGTTAATTCGGTCGATTAATTCAAAAGCGAAGTTTAAACATTTTTAAAGCTAAGTGATATATAAATAATATATTAAAAATTTAAAAATTTTATTTAGCTTCGTTAATTCGATTAATTGACAGGGTTCTCAGATATCACCCGTCTTGCCAATGAATCTCGATGTACTTTTGCCTCTCGATTATCTATATGTGTTCATCTATATGATTTTTCCTTATTGATTATGAACTTACGATGCAGTTACAGTGAATGAAGTGGAGGCATTGTACCAACTATTCAAGAAATTGAGCAGTTCAATCATTGATGATGGGACGATTCACAAGGTAAAATTGAGATTCAGAAGCCAAACTTGGTTTCATTGCCATGAATCTTCTTTTTGATGGGCTGTTTTGTGTTGCAGGAAGAGCTTCTTTTAGCATTGTTCCAAACTCCATATGGAGAGAATCTTTTCCTTGACAGGGTAAACTAAACTTTCTGTTTCTTTGAATGTTGTAAAGGGAGTTTTGCTTGAATCTTTACTGTACTTCATATATCTAATAATCTCTCTCTACTTGTTGGTTTTTGATCTTTTTGATGAAAAGAAGAATGGTGTGATCGAATTCGACGAATTCGTCCATGCCCTCAACATATTTCATCCATACTCCCCTGTAGAAGATAAGATTGACTGTAAATTTTACCGAGAAATCATCTGCTTTGGATCAATATGTTGGTAATGCTCAATTTGTAACCTTCTTTTAAAGGATTTTAATTCTAAGTTTAATAGAATTAAATTATGATTTGGAAGTGACTATTTTGCCCTTACTATTTAGCCTATAAATAGAGGGTAATTTCATTTACTTTGATATATATTCTAAGCAAACATTTGCTTTGAAGCACTCCTCTCTTTTGAGTGTTGTTTGAGTTGAGAGAAGAGCAATACCACCAAGTTCACTCCAGTTTTCGGGTGTACGGAATTCTTGGAGATCCGTGTTAACCTCAGGGGGCTGTTCGTCCATTGCAGCGATTACACACATCGGGGCGAATTTGCTTCTAAGGCAGTGGATTACCACGACACGGTTATCATTATGATTGATTATTTTATTTAATATTTTCCAGTCAGTGCTAACGCCTCGTTTTGCAGCAGTCTATTTTACCAACAATTTAGAAGCAAATTCATTATACTGCTGTTAACACATGATTCTTACAAAGGTATGATAAATTTTGAACATCGAATATGGATGACACTGCATGAGATAGTGTCTTTACTTTGCAAAGTTGGAATTCATCCCACTTCTCGGAATGGTAAGAATCAAAAGGTTAGTACGAACAATATATCTAAACCATTTCAACTAAAAGCTTTAAATATTTGCAAATAGCTTTTGCAAAAATTATTAGAATGTTTCTAAACGTTTGTGAGGAATGCAATGTATGAATAATGCATGATTGGAAACAACTGTTAAGTATTATTTAATAGCTATACAAGTTTTTGGGTATTAAAATATTGTCAAGACAACTGAACGTTTAATGTAAAGTAAATGTTTGTATGGGTAAGGTAATATCATTCGAATGCATACTTTATGATAATTTATAGTGATTAGTAAACGGTAAATATGTTTTAAACCATGCGTTTGGTACTTAAGAGCTTTTAAGTTTCATAATTGTGCTAAGATCAAGAATTGCATGACATTAGCGTTAAAGGAATTAAAAATAGGTGCTTAAAGGCATTCGAAATGGTAATTTAACGTTAATGCATAATAATGCATATTAATACACGAGATTAAATGCATGAGATTGATGCATATACATAAAGCAATTAACTTGATTGCAATTCATTAAAATGCATGGTTATAAACTATTAATGCATTGATATAAAGTTATTATTTGAAAATAACTGTTTGATTCCTTGATAGTAGGAGGAAGCATAAAAACGTTTATTTGTTCAAAGGAGAAATATTTTATCACTAAATGTTTTTATTGAACGATATTTATAATAAAATAATTGAGAATTGTTGTTTACACTCTAGCAAGTGAATTACATTCAAGTATGCACTTATGAAAGAATTGCAGGTGAGAATTGCAATTTCTATTGGAAGTATGTTACATTTCCATGTCTTAGTGCAATGTGTTAATACAGTATGATATATCCAATTGCAAGGTACATTATAAATATTTTATGATAGAACCATATTATTTATAGCTTTTAATGAATTTCATAATGGCCATGAAACATTGGTTTTAGTATGGTTTATTGAATTGAAGAACAATTTTAATGGTTAGATTAGTGAAAGATTAATAACAATTTATAATTGTTAAAGGCCAAATGGTTATGGAAAATATTTATTAAAAGCTCATAAATATTTTGGGTTATGTTATTCAAAACATTGGAACGGTCGAATGGCAAAAGTTTTAATTTGCATGTATGATAGTTGATATGTGGAGAAAGGTAACTATTTATTTTCATGTGGGGGTAAGATTATTCAGTTTCTGAATATTAGGTGAAAATAATATCAACTATTTTATCATACTAATAATTTCTTTTGAGAAATTTATAAAGATAACATGATGATTACAATTTTGGAGAATCATGAAGATGATGATGCAAAGAATGAAGTTGCATGCATGGTGAGAATGAACAAGTCTAATTGCAATTTTGATTCTACCTGCGAGGTCAGTTTATTTAGACTTGTTTCCTATTAATTCATGCCTTTTAAATACATGAATTAGATTGCGTGAGCCTTTAAGTTAGTCTTTAAAACTTAGTGGATACTATGAAATGAGATAAAACCACTAGTAAAGACTAAGGTAGTACTACTAAGGCTAAGATGATAATGTGAGCCCAAAAATATATATGCTTAATAAGATACTATTTTGAGTAAAAGTATCAAGCATAATTCTTTAAAGAGATCTTATTTAAAGAAAGAGAAAATTCACAAATGATTTATTGGAAAGTAGTGTGATGAGTATGAAAGTGCATGTCTAGGATTGGTTCTATGAAGACTTGGTACTTAAGTGTGCCTAGTGCACCACCT
This sequence comes from Hibiscus syriacus, assembly GCF_006381635.1. Taxonomy (NCBI): domain Eukaryota; kingdom Viridiplantae; phylum Streptophyta; class Magnoliopsida; order Malvales; family Malvaceae; genus Hibiscus; species Hibiscus syriacus. The sequence goes on along the minus strand of NW_024062925.1, from coordinate 1,211,796 downwards.
CTCTTTCATAGAAACCTACCTGGTGCATTGTTCATAACTATGCTCACTATTCCAATACTATGACAAGATAAAAACTCTTAAAACTTAATGCAGAAGTTAAAAGAGTGGAGATTAATTTGGTTGAGTGAAATACCAAATTTAGTCATAGTAAATAAAATATATGATGATCTCTTTAAGGCTAATATGTTGAATATCATGAATGAGAATATGATAGATTCTATTGCTACTAAAAGTATATTGTAGCTATTAAATCTCAAGTGATTTTCCTAAGTAGAAGAAAGAACAGAGATTATCTATTTCAGAATTTGTGCTAAAATCTCTTGTTTTAAACTTGAGATCATTTTTTTCTGATGTTAGGAAAAATAAAAATTCATTTTGAATGAGGAAAAGTCATAAAGAATTTCATATTAATTTATGCATTTTAATCTTAATGATTTGTAACTTCTCAAAACTTTGAGAACATAATTATGTGTAAACAAAACTTGAGTTTGTTAAAATATAATTTTATGGTTAAAACTCATAACAAACTTTACTCTAGTATGATTGAGTATTTGTTTACACGTTTTTCAAGACACTTATAGATATCCTAAAATGTTAGAAATGTGGGGGTGTCTTAAAATGTAGATTAAATGCATAAACTCAAATAGAAAATATTCTATCAACTTCTTCTAGTATTCCTGCTAGGTCTTCTCAAGAAATTGATTTCAAGCCTAGAAGAAGTAAAAGGCTATTTGGACCAAATTTTATCACTTCCTTTATTTCTGAGATAAATGATTTAGACTCTCTTTCTGATCATATAGCTTAAATGTTATATGAGGATCCTAAAAAAGCTATAAGATCTATCGATGCTAGTTTCTAGAAAAAACGCTTTTAATGATGAACTAGAATCGATAATGTCTAATCATACTTGGGAATTAGTTGACTTGCCTAGAGGATTTAAACCAATCTGTAGCAAATGAATCTTCCGGAAGAAAATGAGACTAGATGGTTTGATCCAGTGGTACAAGGCAAGGCTAGTTGTCAAAGGGTTCACTCACAAGTTTGTTTTAGATTACTTTGATTCTTACTTCCCCGTTATGAACATCTCAAAGATCCGTGCATTATTTGCACTAGCCTCCATTCATAACTTGCAAGTACATCAAATGGATGTTAAGACTGCATTTTTGAATGGAGATCTAGATGAGGAGATCTATATGGGAATAATGGTACAAGAAATTTCATAAAACTATACTTAGTTTTGGTTTTGTTGTGAATGGTTCGGATGCTTGTGTGTATTCGAGGATGTTTGGTACTGATTGCATCATCATAAGTTTTGTATGTTGGTGACATGTTGATTTTTAGTTCTAACATTGAGTCCATTAACAAAACAAACAGTTTCTTGTCCACTAAATTTGAGATAACGGATTTGGGAGAAGTAAATGTAATCTTAGGAGTCAAAATTACCAAAACTGAAAAGGGATTTTCATTAAGTAAAGCACATTATCTTGAAAAAGTGTTAGAGAAATTTGACAGTTTTGATTTCATCCCTGTTCGAATCCTTGTGACCCTAGCATATATCTCTTTAAGAATAAAGGAAGTAGCGTTTCCCAAACATAATACGCTAAATTAATCGGAATCTTAATGTTCTTAATGAACTATACACGGTCTGATATTGCTTATGTTGTGAGATATACTCATAATCCGAGTGGTGAATACTGGATTGCTCTTAGATGCTTACTGGAGTATCTTAAGGGTACTTTGGATTGGAAACTTGAGTTTGTTAGCTATCCTGTGGTACTGAAAGGATATTGTGATGCCAACTAGGTTTCTGATAATGATGAGGTAAGCTCTACGAGCAGGTATGTTTTTACTTTAGGTAGAGCAACAATCTCGTGGAAATCATCAAAACAGACTTGTATTGCTCGTTCTACCATGGAGTCAGAGTTTAAAGCTCTTGACCTAGCTGGGCAAGAAGCTTAGTGGCTCAGAAGCTTGTTAGCAGATATTTCGTTGTGGGGAAGACCGACTACTCCGATTTCTTTGTTGTGTGATTCACAAACTGTGATATATATACAATGGTAAGAAAATGCACATTCACATAAGGCATGAATCAGTTAGACACTTAATAAAGAACTGAGTGCTCTCTTTAGAGTATGTGAAGTCGGAAAGGAACCTAGCAGATCCTTGGTCCTAGATTCATCGAGGGGGATGGGTCTAAAGCCCATTGGTTGAGAAATTCATGGTGGATACCCAACTTAGTTATCTAAGTTCCATGTGGTCAAACGAAACCATGGAAAGACTCATAGTGCACATTCCTACTGCCTATCCCTATGATGAATAATGTGCATGCCCAGGATGAGCTTAATTGCTCTTAATAAATTCATAGCCCAGGCTTTGGGTGGTCTTAGTGAGAAAGACTTGATGAATTTATCGATTTTGGCTGAATATCTATTCTTAATAAGTTCATAACCCATAGTTGAGTGGGTAGTTCTAATCGCGAAGGACTAGATGAACTTACCGCTTGAGAGGATGAGTTTTATTAAATTCTTAATGAATTCAAACCCAAGAGTTTGGGAGTTCCTAGTGAGAAGGACATATTGAATGGGAGTTCCTAGTGAGAAGGACATATTGAATTCACCGAATTATGAGGTTGAATATTTATTCTTAATGATTTCTTATCCCAGAGTTTGGGTGGTTCATTTTTAATGAACTTAAAGAAATTCACAATACCCTTTGTGAGGTTGAGCTATTATAAAAGCTCTTAATTATTTCATAGCTCAGTTTGAGTGGTTTATGTTGAGATAGACCTGATGAAATAACCTACGTAAGTGAGAAGGATTAGCCACCTTCTATGAAAAACGTTGGGTCGTTTTTCTAGTACACTTATTAGAATCCTGAGAAAAGAGGGCTAAACCTATATACACTTTTGTATATACTTTTTGTAGACACATCGAGGATTTTGGTGGATGAAGGGATTAGTTGTGTGTTATGAGTTTACCCCAATCTTAGAAAGTTCAAGACTAGTTTCACTTATCTAAGAGAAGGATTGCTCATCATCACTATGTACTAGTTATAGATACGTTCACTAGTGCTTAAGCAACTAATCTCGCTATTGTTCTTCTCATGTTTTAACTTCATGGCTCTCATCTTTACGAAAGAATTCTTTCGCATTAGTGGGGGAATGTTGGTAATGCTCAACTTGTAACCTTCTTTTAAAGGATTTTAATTTTATGTTTAATAGAATTAAATTATGATTTAGAAGTGACTATTTTGCCCTCACTATTTAGCCTATAAATAGATGGCAATTTCATTCACTTTGATATATATTCTGAGCAAACATTTGCTTTGAAACACTCCTCACTTTGATATATATTCGTCCATTGTAGCGATTACACACATCGGGACGAATTTGCTTCTAAGGCAGTGGATTACCACGACACGGTTATCATTCTGATTGATTATTTTATTTAATATCAGTCAGTGCTAACACCTCGTTTTGCAGCAGTCTATTTTACCAACACAATAAAGATCGATTTATATAACCGTATAATGTTAATTCCTTGCAGTTGCATTTAGGTTGTATGATCTGAGACAAACCGGGTTTATCGAACGGGAAGAGGTGAGTAGAACTCTGGGTTTTTTCCCCTTCGAGCTAGTAGTTTGACATGAATTTAGTATTCTACAAAATGGTCATACTTAACTGTTGGTTGAGTGCAGGTCAAGCAAATGGTAGTTGCCCTTTTGATGGAATCCGACATGAAACTGCCGGATGACCTTATTCGAGTCTATCATGGACCAAGTAAGCTTGCCGAATTAGATTTTCTTTGCTAGTTAATTGTGTAGTTTTCTGTAACATGAGATGTTTTTCCATATGTTATCCAGACATTTGCCGATATCGATGCCGACAAAGATGGTCAAATCAGCAAAGAAGAATGGAAAGCTTTCGTACTTCGACGTCCTGGCCTCTTGAAGAACATGACTCTTCCTCATTTAAAGTTGGTGAACCATCTCCTGTTACCTTTTATTTTACTGGTTTCTTTTCTATTTGCTCGTACGACCATCGTGGACCGATATCGTTTTTTTCGTTGATTCAGGGACATTACTACCACATTTCCTAGTTTTGTTAATTACACTGAAGTTGAAGAGTTGTAACATGAAGCAATCTTAGAGTGATTTTGATATATGCTTTCGGTAATAGCTAATGTATTGATGTGATGTGGGTACATGAATATATAATGTATATAGTTAATTTTGTTGTACGGTAGGAAGATTTCAAGGTGAGTGAATTTTGTAACTTGCTTGTGAAGGATAAAGGAAATAATGTATATAGTTAATTTTGTTGTATTGTAGGAAGATTTCAAGGTGAGTGAATTTGTAACTTGCTTGTGAAGGATAAAGTAACCCATGTTCGATTCCCCAGTAATCATTTAAGCGTCTAAAATTTTCTTTCCTCTAGAGAGTCACCCTCTGATTGGAGAGAAAAATATATTAAATTAAAATAAATTTAATCTTCAAATCAAATAGTGTTATGTGTCACTGATACCAAGTGATAATGATCAAATATTTTAACTGTCACATCAGCTTTCTGTTAAATAGTAACAACAAGTGGTTTAATTGAATGAATTTAAATAGTTAAGTGATTTAAATGATAAAATTTCAAAAATAGTGAACAAAATGAAAAGAGGTAATAGTTAGATGGTCACATGTATAATTTATCCTTTATTTTAAATAATTTATTTTTAATTTTATAGTGATTTTTTATTAGGCTAAAGTGATTAATTATAAAGTCTACACTGCATCAATTCTTCATTTTTTGTTTAGATTTTTAAAGCAAATGAGTATTATTTTTTGGATGGCCATGAGATTTGTTTGTTAGAATTGATATCTAATAATTTCATTTCGTTATCATCTTAAACTTTTTCCTTTTTGTCAATTTTTCTCTTTTCCCAATCTAAGATATATATATATATATATATATATATATATATATATATATTCTCATCTCCCCTGAATTTCTTATCCGAATATAAAACCAAATCCAATTTTAAAAATTAGATTATAATTTCATTTTCGAAGAGATGAATTCTAAAAATATAAAATTGAGACATAAAATATTTTAAATTTTCTTAAAAATATTAAAAAATAAAAGGGCATAGATCAAATTTATTATTAATGATGAACGACATAATGACTTGAACAAATATCACATTGGTTATAAAAGTAGTAAAAGATTATTTTGGGTTATTTCCACCTATTTTTTCTTAATTTTTTATTCGTTTATTTTAAAAAAATGAAAAAATAATATATAAAAAAGATGAACAGAAACAGGTCACATATCAAATATTGATGAAATGATTTTTTTAAACAAACTTAATAGAAAATTTTAAGAGAAACTAAACAAAGAGTTAAATATTTCAAACAGAAAAATTAAACGACACGTATAAAAAAGATTTAAGCACTCAATTTTTAAATAAACTTTCTAAAATATTAAATGTGAAGTCAACTCATGACTTACTTTAGAGAAAATCGCCTCAGTGACCAAAAATGCCTTATAATATACGATTTTAACCAATTTTTTTTGGATTTGCCAAAATGACCAACAAAATCGCAACGCGAAATAAAAATCGCAACGCGATCCCCAGAATCGCAAATCAGTTTCCAAAATCGCAACGCGATTCTTGAAAATTGCAATGCGATAGTACAAATTCGCATTGCGATTTTACAGAATCGCAACGCGAATATGAAAATCGCAACGCGAACACATAAATCGCAACGCGTATCCGTAAATCGCAACGTGTATCCGTAAATCGCAACGCGTATCCGTAAATCGCAATGCGTATCCGTATATCGCAACGCGTATCCGTAAATCGCAACGACAATACGTAAAATCGCAACGCGTATCCGTAAATCGCAACGCGATTTTTAAAGCGCCATTATAATCGCTACGCGTATTTTATTTTCAAATTACAAAAACGAATATTAAGACAAAATCCCGTAATCGCAACTCATAACCTAAAACCTAAATCACAACTCAGTCCCATCTCCATCTCTCACTCTCTACGGCGAAATCCGTCCCATCTCCGAAGATTTCCGTCCCCATCTCCGGCGAAATCCCTCACAACCATTCACGGTCAGAAATCCCTCACAATATTCAGAAATGGAAAATCAACCTCCGAGGGTTAGTTTTTTTAATTATTTTTATTTTGAAATTTTTGCATTATTGTAGGTTTTTCATATTGAAACTGATGATAAGTTTACTGGTCATTTCAATAATAGATTAACCATTTCACTTAGATTTCATTTCGCGTTACGATTCTCTTGTTGCGATTTTCATTTCGCGTTGCTATTCTCTCGTTGCGATTTTCAAGTTAGTATTTGTCTTTGTCTTTGTTCTATCTTTTGGTTGAAGTAATGCAATCCATTCAAGTTTCAATTTGCAGAAGAGTCGCAACGAGATAAATGAAAATCGCAACGTGAAATGACTATCTGCAACGAGAAAAATGAAAATCGCAACGAGAGAATCGCAACGCGAAATGAAAATCGCAACGAGAGAATCGCAACGCGAAACCAAAACCGCATTGCGATTTTCATTTCGCGTTGTGATTCTCTCGTTGCGATTTTCATTTCGCGTTGCGATTCTCTCGTTGCGATTTTCATTTCTCTCGTTGCGACAGTCATTCTCTCGTTGCGATTTTCATTTCAACCAAAAGACAAAACAGTGTTGCAATTTTAGTTTCAAGAATAAACTACTACTTTTATGTTTATTGTTTTTGGTATATCTTCACAGTGTAGTTTTGGTATATCTAACTTGGTATGTTTATTGTTTTGTAGAAATTTTTTTCGGCTTCATTGACATTAAGGAATAAAGTTAGCCTAGCCACTACAATTGCTTCGAAGCTTTCACCTGCACAAAGACAATTGTTGAGGAAACCTGCTTCGGGCCATGGCTGAGAGTACAGCATCCGGGTGGAGATGCTAATTTGACCCATTTGTGGCTTCAGACCATGACATCAAATCTACCTGACAGTATACAACGTGGTGAGGAAGAGATATGGTTTCATTTTCCACCAGCGTATACTTGTTTTGGGCGGAAGGAGTTCTGCTTAATCACTGGTCTACGATTCGGACACGATGATGTAGGCCGGTACACTCGTCATATCGCCCGCCCATCATGGTTATCTCGGGTTTTTCCGGATGAGTCAATGGAGAAGCCGAACCTACACGTCGACGACCTGAAGAAATTGTTTAATAAGAAAGCTGGTTTCACTCGGATGGATGACGTCGATGTTGTCCGAGTATGCCTTCTACTACTTGTGTATGCCGGCTTTTTAGGCAGAGAGGCCAGACAACCTATTCCTCGGGAGCTAATAATATTGGTAGAGGACCTGAATGCATGGAATCTGTTTCCGTGGGGTTCGTATATATGGAAAGCTACCTGGACTAAGTTGTCTACTGCCTTTGATGACCGCAAAAGTTTGCGTGGCGATGGTCGAAATACACTTTGTCAGGCTTTGTTTGGGCCTTTAAGGTAAGAATTTCTATATAATGTTTCTAAAATTATAATTAATTATTTAACAATTACTAATTTTGTTATTATATTGTTTGTAGATTTGGATATTCGAGGCTTTCCCCAGCATGCGTACATATGCAATAAAAACGTCAAATGATATTCCCAGGGCTATTTCCTGGAAGAGGAAAACTCTGTTGGATTGGGAAGACTTAATACCATATGCGACAATAAATAATGTAAGTTAACACAAATACTTTCATAATATATAAACAAGTTATTAATAGTAGACGTTTAACTTTGTTTGAGTTTTTATATGTTAGGAGGCCAACATTCCATTACAAAGACTGACACCCACGGAGGAAGAGCTTGCCACTGATTGGTGGCAAGCTAGTTAGAGTTTTTTTGATGGCACGGATGATGAGCAACATCCACTTCCTCCAATTCGAGAGCCATCACCTCACCCAGAGCCATCACCCGATCTACCCGACTATACACCTCTAGAACGAGAGCCATCACCTATCCCGTCACATCATCGAGCCTCTTCTCCACCATCACCTCATGATAGGCGACCGGTAAAGAGGCCACGACATTTATCTCCTTGTTCTCCACCTCCACGGGATGAGTTACGTGATGAGGTCAATGCCTTGCGTGAGGAGATCGGTACTCTACGCGATAACGATGGTGCATGGCGTGTGGAGTGTCAACTTTACGTGGTGAGGTTGCCGCTCTACGTGAGATGATAGTATCGTTGCAGAATGAGGTTCATACTCTACGCAACGAGGTAAGTTTAAGATTTTCCATATTTAACTTAATGATAAATTTACTCGTAATTTCACTTAGATTAGCCATTTCACTTAGATTGCTTAGTAAATTATTCGGTTGCTGCCAATTCTGCTAAACTGTGTATTCTTTAACACTGTGAAATAGTATTTGTCTTTGTTTTGTCTTTTGGTTGAAAGTAAATTTGTTCAGTTGCTGCCAATTCTGCTAAACTGTGTATTCTTTAACACTGTGAAATAGTATTTGTCTTTGTTTTGTCTTTTGGTTGAAAGTAAATTTGTTCGGTTGCTGCCAATTCTGCTAAACTGTGTATTCTTTAACACTGTGAAATAGTATTTGTCTTTGTTTTGTCTTTTGGTTGAAAGTAAATTTGTTCGGTTGCTGCCAATTCTGCTAAATTGTGTATTCTTTAACACTGTGAAATAGTATTTGTCTTTGTTTGTCTTTTGGTTGAAAGTAAATTTGTTCGGTTGCTGCCAATTCTGCTAAACTGTGTATTCTTTAACACTGTGAAATAGTATTTGTCTTTGTTTTGTCTTTTGGTTGAAGTAATGCAATCCATTCAAGTTTCAATTTGCAGAAGAAGAAATAGTTTACTTTCGCAACACGAAACTTAAAATCGCAACGAGAGAATCGCAACGCGAAATGAAAATCGCAACAAAAGAATCGCAACGCGAAACCAAAATCGCAACGACAAAATCGCAACGCGAAACCAAAATCGCATTGCGATTTTCATTTCGCGTTACGATTCTCTCGTTGCGATTTTCACTTCGCATTGCGATTCTGTCGTTGCGATTTTCATTTCGCGTTGCGATTTTAGTTTCGCGTTGCGATTTTGGTTTCTCGTTGCGATTCTCATTTCGCGTTGCGATTTTAAGTTTCGTGTTGCGAAAGTAAACTATTTCTTCTTCTACAAATTGAAACTTGAATGGATTGCATTACTTCAACCAATAGACAAAACAAAGACAAATACTAACTTCAGGTATTAGTTTGAAACATTTTTTCTTTGTTATCTGATGCATTTTGTGAACTATGATAGAATAATGACTTGGGTGAATACAATGCAAGTTTGAAACATATTTGTCTTTGTTTTCACTGTTTAAATATCATGTCTGTTTATTTACTGATTTTTGTATTTAATTATTTAGCGGCCTGATAGAGTGGATGCTTTACGTCGGGTTATGCTTGCACGACGGAGTTCACGCATCAACAGCGTGCACGTGCTATTAAGTCTCCGTACACCCCAATAGTGCGAAGACACCGCAAGAAGAAGCCCGACTCGCCTGTCATCCCTCAAGAGTCCACTCCTATCGTTGAAGAGGCCCCCCCTATCATTCCTCGAGAGTCCCCTCCCACCGTTCAAGAGGCCACTGTCATCATTGAAGAGGTCCCTCCCACCATTCAAGAGCCCGATTCACATGGCGTCATATGTAGGCTTCTTGAGAAACCCTCTGACGTGCCGGACATGATGGATTCAAGTTGGCTCTCGTATGAGTTACCGGCCAGTACCATACCGGTATCTGAAGAGGAGAGGGAACAACTACCGGACACAATTCTGGATAACACCTTTGGGCTAAGACCGCAGTTGATTTTATCTACATGAGCGGAGCCAGGGGTGTTTCACTGACATATGCAAGCTCACCGATGATATCTATTTGTTGCTTGATCGGTCTTGGTGGGGCGTATTATTAGGGGTCGAAGACAATGGCTATTTCGATGGGGGGGGGGTAAGTCTTATATTTTTCTTATATTTCAATTTGATTAATTTTTTTTTAAATTTATGTAAGTCACTAATATATGTCTTTTTTGTAAAACAGCATATCGATGCGTGGGTGACACGTCTTCTAATAATAAGAAAACTTAAGAAAAATAAAATATACGATATACAATTATGCCGACGTCTTTTAATGCCGTTCACTTGAAGAATGCACGAGATGAATCATTTGATTTGGGCAATGGACAAGCTAAACTTTATCCTGCATGGTGGGAGGTCGATAAGGTTAGTATTTATTTTAGATTGAGTTTAAAGGTTTATGAAATAAGTGCGCAAATGAATGAATTATTACTTATGATTGCAGGTGTTTATCCCTGTTTTGGAACGTAAACATTGGATTCTCGTCGAGCTTCAGCTCCCATCCCTTAAGACAATAGTGTTGACAGCATGATAAATTACATATCATTGGCTGATTTAAGAGATGTTATTAAGGGATGGAGCTCTCATTTGGCTAAATTCTTGGATGCGATCAATTATTGGACTCGTTCTGGAAACAAGAAGCCAAAGAAGCTCAATATTACAGTTATTAGAGACGAGACCGCGCCACAACAAACGAGCGGAGCCAGAGGAGATTGTGGTCCTCTCGTATGCTTGGCGTTGGAGCGTTTGACCGGGAAGCACCAAGTATCTACCTCCCACCGATAGAGATAGAGTTGCAGTAGGCTTGTGGTTTCGGCATTATATGGCTAAATTGATATATACGAGACGCTGCCTACCTGCATCCGCGTTATAAAAATGTCCATAAACAATTGGTAAGTTTATAGACTTTGGTTTGAAAATGTTTGGTTAAGTACCTAGAATTCAATAATTTGCTGTTTGTAGGTTTTAGATGTGTAGAAAGTGTGTTTGAGCAAATGTTTGGTTTCTGCAGGTTAATCTCAGAAGTGAACTACGTGAAAATGATGTATGGCTGCAAAAGTTGATTCAATAGTTTAATTGATTGTTTTTTGATTGTTTAATTGATTTGTAAAAGTTGATTCAATAGTAGATGATCGGAAATAAGAATTATGCTTATTTTTGATTGTTTAATTGATTTGTAAAAGATGATTTGTAAAAGTTGATTTGTGTAATTGATGCGAACATAATTCTTATTTGTGCTTGTTTAATTGATTGAAATGTAATGGTTGATTTTGTTGATTTCAATCTGCATTATGTTGAAGGCAAAAATGACTATCGCAATGCGAAATGAAAATCGCAATGCGAAATGAAAATCGCAACGAGAGAATCGCAATGCGCAATGAAAATCGCAATGCGGAATGAAAATCGCAACGAGAGAATCGCAATGCGATTTTAATTTCGCATTGCGATTCTCTCGTTGCTATTTTCATTTCGCATTGCGATTTTCATTTCGCATTGCGATTCTCTCGTTGTGATTTTCATTTCGCATTGCGATTTTCATTTCCGCATTGCGATTCTCTCGTTGCGATTTTCATTTCACATTGCGATTTTCATTTCCGCATTGCGATTTTCATGTTGGGATTTTCATTTCGCATTGCGATTCTCTCGTTGCGATTGTAATTTCCGTGTTGCGATAGTCAAATGCATGACTAATAAGTGATAACAACTGAATAACAAGAGTTGGTTAAGTCAAAATGGTTGGCCTGAGTCATTAATTCAACTGAAAATGTTAAAAGTTCACACATAAAATCCACATAATACAACGTTTGCATTTAAAAATCACCTAAGTTAACAGCCCCAAAAGGTGAAGCCAATTGTGATTGGGATTTTAAAGATGATTGCCTTTTGCTTGACACCATATGAGCTTTGGATTTTGATGAGGATCCATAATTTGGTAGAGGAAAAGATGATTTTGATGGCACTGGTGATCCACATGTCAACCTTGTATGACCACTTTCCTTGCACCGACTACATGTCGATCTCTTCTTCTCTTCACCCTTAGACGGTATACGATCGTGACTTTTGGTCGGCCAGGTAGCCTTCTGTCCATGGCTGGTGGCAAAACTGTTTGTAAGTCATCTGGTATGTCCCACTCAGAAGGATGTGGAATAGGTAGACAATCTCGGCATAAGTCTGTCGATAAACTTCTGTAGTGTAGCAATCCATAGCGTATGCGCTTGAATCATCTTGGTTTAAATGAAGAGCAACTTTATAACATGGCCACACGGATAACCAGATGTTTGCCATTTCATACAATACACGTCTTTGCATTTAGATCGACTAGCCCATTTAAGTTATTATCCAGTACTTGAAACAAAGTGTTTGAACATGGTTCAACTCTTCATGACGTTGACTTCACAACACGTTTCGTTATTTTTTTCAGTCCATGGTGTAACACGATGTTCCAATGTTCCTGTAAATTTAAATAAACAATACTTAGTAAAATATATAAATATGATAAGTTACGAATTCAAAGAAATAATACCTGCATGGTTTCTTTTCTTGTAGTACCACTGTTGAATAGAGGCTCGAAAAAACTCCATTAACATAGTAATGGGTAATTTCCGGGAATGACGACTTAGAGCGTTGATTGATTCTGCACTATTAGACGTCATGAAACCATATCTTGCTCCAAGTTGATGTACTCTTGACCATCTTTCAAACCCGACATCTTCTAGTGTTTGAGCACACTGAGGCAAAACATGTCTTAAACAATTTATATGCTTATTGAAATCCACTTCCCGATAAGCTTTTACAGCCTTCCAGTATGTCCATTTGTGCTTTTTTATACCAGCAGACCTTGATTTTAGATTTCTATACAAATGAACACCACAAAGTCCATGAAAAGCATCTGGGAAACACCTTCTAACAGCGTTGTCAATTGAGTTTGCCCTATCGGATATGATTGTCAGATTGCTAATAGGACCTATGCAATCCCTAAGATGCCCCATAAACCATGTCCATGAATCAGAGGTTTCAGATTTGCCAACCCCGTAAGCTATTGGCAATATCCCATTGTTAGCATTCATGGCTACTGCTAATAAGTTTACTCCAAGGTATCGACCTTTCAAATGTGCTCCGTCAACTATAATAACTGGGCGCATGCAAGTAATAAACGAACGAATCTACAAAATAATATACATAAGAAATATAATCATTTAAATGTGAAATGCATGTAACTAACAAAAATGAGTCAACAAAATTATATTGATTTACTAACCGTAGCACCAATGGCGATAAACAGCAACTCAAAGCGTCCATCTCTATCTTTTTTGATATGAGTTACCGACCCAGGATTTTTCAGCTTTAAATTGTGACAATAAGCCGGCAGTTGGGCAAACGATGCTTCTGGCGACCCTCTCAACAATTCCAAGGCATAACATTTGGCTCTCCAAGCTTGAGAATATGATATACTAATCTTGAACCGAGCATTCATGTCAGTCATAATTTCATGTCCCCGATATACCCTGCCATTCAAAAACATTAACTCAGCCAGAAAACCACCCAACACCTTTTTGTTTGCCTGTCTATGGTGAGGAAAAACTTGGGTTCTTGAACATGTATGTTTATCAATAAAAGTCCTAACTTGAAACATTTCGCAATCTTTTATTCTCTTTGCAATCATACGCCACGTACAGTTTTTGTCAATCATACACCTTGTTTCGAAACGATCTTTGCTTGATTTGTTAACTTTTAGTTGATAGCCATCTTCCACACATTTCGTATACAAAGCTATCTTCAAGTCCTTTGTATCAAAACAATCATCTTTCTTGATACGAATAACTTTTGCGTAACAATCAACTGCTTTCTTTACCAACTCTTCTTCCGGTATCTGAAGTAATTCTGGCATATTCCAGTTATACGCCCGTGGCATTTTCCTTTCTTCGGGGACTTTTCTTCTTCTTTTTCTTCTTCAGGATTATATGAATTACAGAATGGATGTTCAACATGTTCATTCACAGTCGTAACTTCCTCCTCATTATCATCAACAATACATTCTTCGGCAACGGCTGTTTCATCATCAAAATTCGGGTATTGACCAATATCAAATCATTACACGCAGGGTCTGTTTCTTCTTCTGAAACATCATCAAAATCCGTGTATTGACCAATATCAAAGTCCGGATATGACCAAGACCAAATTTCGAATACTGACTAGTACTCACAATTTTTTCTGTTGGCTCATCATCATCTAACTGGTCAATACGAAAACCGGAATTTGGTGCTGAAAGTTGATTGGGATTTGGATTAGAGAAAGGTTGTGGGTTTTGAGAAAAACTTAGTTGATTACTACCCGCTACTGACCCAACAATACTACTTCTAGGTTCAACAACATACAATGTAACATCATCTTGTGAAACACTAATGTAAGCAATGAATCGTTCAACATCTTCATTGTCGGTTAACAAATAAACTTTACCATTTCTCTGATAAGATAGCCTAAATCCACTTAGGGGCTCTAAATTCAATTTATTTGAAACACGTAGCATTAGAGTTTCATAAGTTAACTTTTGTAAAGACAATTTTAGTTGAAGATTCATGGGTAAAGGCATATATTGTAAAACACCATGAACATTATCCCATGACCCTCCAAAACACAAATCTATCCAAACATGATCAACATTAGATGATTTCATGGTTGTAAATTAATTTACTAAACAGACGAGCTGCGAAACTAAAACCTGTTGCCGGATTGGGAAGGATGTCGTTGGATATAGGAACGGATGTCGCCGGAGAGAGTGATAGATGGAGATGGAATGAGTTGCGATTTAGGGATTTAGTTTATGATTTGCTGCTGTTGCGTAGTTATATACCCAAAATTTCAGTGTTGTGATTTACAGATTCTCGTTGCGATTTACGGATTATCGTTGCGATTTACGGATTATCGTTGCGATTTACGGATTATCGTTGCGATTTACGGATTATCGTTGCGATTTACAGATTCTCGTTGCGATTTACGGATTATCGTTGCGATTTACGGATACGCGTTGCGATATACGGATACGCATTGCGATTTACGGATACGCGTTGCGATTTACGGATACACGTTGCGATTTACGGATACGCGTTGCGATTTATGTGTTCGCGTTGCGATTTTCATATTCGCGTTGCGATTCTGTAAAATCGCAATGCGAATTTGTACTATCGCATTGCGATTTTCAAGAATCGCGTTGCGATTTTGGAAACTGATTTGCGATTCTGGGGATCGCGTTGCGATTTTGTTGGTCATTTTGACAAATCCAAAAAAAGTTGGTTAAAATCGTATATTATAAGGCATTTTTGGTCACTGAGGCGATTTTCTCCTTATTTTATTATCCTACATGATATGATCCTTCACTATCAATATATAAAAAGAAACTCATAATAGAGTATTATATGATAATACTATAATTTAAAAATCAGTGGCGGACTCATGTTGCCACACATTTATTCTGAAATTTTTTAAAATTCGAATTTTCATTTAAAAAATTCAAAGTTTATTTCATTAGTATATGTGTTCTTACCTTGAAATTCTATGGTGCACACCTTAAAATTCTATCATATCAAAAAAAAATTATATTATTTATATATTTATACCCATCCTCAAAAAAAAAATTCTACATCTACTACTGTTAAAAATGATCAAAAAAAAGTTCAAAGGAATAAGGTCCATGAATCATGAACCATTCTGGGTGAGGGACCCACATCACCGATTGTATTACTCTGTTATTAATAATATTCATTTTTACTTTTATTTCCAAACGAGTGGCGGGAAATATTTTAGGTTACACTTGTTTCTACGCTACCATGATTCTCGCGTTACCATCAGACTCACATCAAATCAATTTAAATTCGAGCCATTAAAACAGTTTGGAGTATGCTATTTTGCATATAATAAGAACCAAGCATACAATACTCTTTTCTTTCTTTTACCTATTATGGTTTTTTCACATGGGGAATCAAATGTTTACGAGTTCCAAGAATTGGGATTTCTTTACCCAAAACAATGATCTTAAAGATCAATAACTTGGCAGACTATTTATTTCTTTTTCTTCTTTGTTTTTTTTCCTTTTTGGTAACTTTCTTACACTTGACAAAGGCTCTACCTATTCATGATACTAAAACACAATTTTTCAAGAGGTATCCTCAATGGCTTTACTTTAAAGAGGATTGAATCCACCCTATTTCTAGGATTGGGGAAGTATGCCGATCCCCCACTTCGAATGAGCCGACACTTTCCCCGACTCCTGGCTCTAACTTTCTTTGCACCTTAAAAAGAAAACTGGCTGCCTCGGTCTCTGACCAAGGAAACGGCTAATTGAGTACTTATTACATCAAACACTGTGTACCTTATCATTCTATAATTTGATTTTTTGAGTTTTGCCTTTCCATGTACAGATGTTGAAGTCGCAGTTGACGGGACATGAGCTGTGCGAATGACGGTCGTAGATGTGGCTCCCTGGAAAAGAAATTAGAAACAAGGAAGGATCAATGCAAAAAAAAAAAAGATTACAGACCATAAAGAACAGCGAGCTCATTGGTATCGTTGATGTTGGTACGATACACGGAAATCACGAGCAATGACTAAATTATACAAGCTGACTAAGAATGCTATCGAGAGTTTCGTTAAAGTTTACAACATGCAAAAGACTGCCATCTTTGCAGATGCTTATAGGAGTGCCCAAGAAACTCGAGATCAATTTAACATTCAAAAGAAATTAGTTGAACTGTTGAAGCAAAGATCGGACGAAATGATATTATAATCATTCTCATTATATAGGAAAAAATGCGACATAAATAGCATCTAGAACTCACGTTTGCCAACAATCACGAATGATCTGTGCAGCCACCCGATCAATGTCTTCAGGGATTTCTAGACGTCTATTTTGGAATCCAACAGCTCCGACAACTTGCATTGGATTCAAACCTTTCCAGGGAATGCGTAAAGTAGCCAATTCCCATAATATCACACCGAAACTGTACACATCACATCTGCAACCAAATCAGTCTGTTTGTATAAGAAACAGAATAGATATGTCAGAGTAAAAACATGCTATTTTACTGTTAAACTGACATACTTCTCATTAGCCGGCTCATTCCTTAGTAGTTCCGGTGCCATCCATTCAGGCTGCAGTTCAACGAAAGGATTTTACTTCAAGAAAAGGATATGATGGATTTGGATAAACAGGAAAGTAAGACAAACAAAAAGTGAAGATGGAGGATTATCTTTTAGTAATATTACCGTTCCAGCAGTAGACTTTGAGGATAGGAAAGTATGATGCTTCATGCGTGACAACCCAAAATCACAGACCTAAACAGAGAAGCAAATCAGGAAAAAAGAATGTGAAAGGCATTTTTCAGTAGAGAATGCAGCAACCTGTTAAAGTTGCTTAAATAAACTACGAGCAAAATCAAGACGTTTGGAAGGAAATTAGTTCTGAGATACGCACCTTTACGACCCAGTTCTTATCAACAAGGAGGTTTGGTGTTTTCAAATCTCGATGCACTATAGTAGGATTGCTTGTGTGCAAATAATCCATACCTTTTGCCTACAAACAATGAAAATGGTCCATCAACTATTTGAAAACAAACATGCAGGGAGAAAAGTGAAAGGAAAGGGGCGAGTTGAGAAAGGTTAGTGCATGAAAAGAAGCAAAAGAAATGAAAGTAATTTATTCACTTGTGGTTACTACCACATCAATAGCCATTCGCATTCTTCTTTTCTCGTCGAGTTGAGGATTGGATCGATGCAGAAGCTTATTCAAACTTCCCCTGCATAACAAGGGAGGGGCAAGAAGAAATTAAGACAGGATGACCAACCTTGTCATTTTAAATTAATCCATTTCTCGATACAAACCAGATCAACACTAGAGAGGTTCAGAATTTTATCTGAATAAAAATGAAAACTCAGAAGAGAATGATTCATCATCTTCATACACAGCAAAGCACAAGATGCAAGCACCGAGTACCTTACATTGTGGTACATGTATCAAAAACATAAGGAAAAACCATGGACAACATTCTGATCGGGACAGAGCTATGTTGCTCGGACTCTTCATTTTTTATTAAGTACCCGTGCCCAATACTCATGTCCGACACTTGGATATAGGGTATGACCTCCAAGGATCCTTCAAGCAGAGAGACTTGGAAAAATCAAGCTATACCCGTCTGTCACTTACACCCGAGTCCGAGCAACATAGGGACAAAGTACAAGATTAAGATTAGTTTCAGCCTTCATTCTTTAAAACTAGAAGGAAACCAACACGAAGTTCAAAATGGCCGTCACACAGCCCATAACAAATAAAAAATAACGTGCAGACAGGGTTCATTCTCTGATTGTTAAAGATAAAGAGTAAAAATATAACTATTTGGACTGTATAAAGAAAATCAACCTGGGGAGAAACTCTGTCAATATAGAGAAATTAGGAGAACGAGTAACAGCTCCCATGAAAAGAACAACATTTGGATGCCTCAACCTTAGCATGATTTCAACCTGCACAGGGTAATCAAACACCGATGATCAATAAAGTCATTCAGCTATACATAAAAGTTGAGCCGACAAACATGAGAAGAAATAAACATATATAAGAAGTAACTTTCTGGGCTCACTTCACATTTAAACTGAACTAATGCATCACCAGAGAAGTCTTGATCTAGAAACTTCTTCACAGCAACCTCCTGAAGAGAAAACAAAGACAATTAGACAAACCCCAAAATGTAAAAACCATTAGAAGACATTAAAGAGAGGTTTCGAACAACCCATATAGTTTAATCAATCAATAAAAGAATTATTTAATAGAAATTGCTGCTGATCTCTTCGTAGACTTGCCACAGCAGTTGGAGATTTTGTTAGATTTTACTAACTTCACACCACATATTACCAGAATTACTCAATCACATTGATCTAATCTTTTTTCCTGCTACAGAACTTGGCATAAACAATGCCAATGTCACGACCAGGGATTTAAATAACGTTCGCGGCCGTGTTTTCGATCTCGTTTATCGCGATTGAGGACATAACAGATGTTATTGCGGTCACTGTAGGTGTCGCGTTGTGAATATTTTTAAATTTCGCATAACTTATCCTAATACATAATAATTATAATTATAATTATAATTATAAAATCTCATTTTTAATAATTTTTATAATGTTTTCTAAGCGAAAATGACATATATATTATATAGTTTAATCAAATAGAAAACTTTAGAAACTCAGTGATAGAATAAGATTACTAAATCAAATAGAATTAAAATAAAATTATAAAATTTAAATTGCAGAAATTTAGATTACTAAAATTATGACTAAATTAAATAAAAACTAAAATTTACATTCTAAACTAAAGATTAAATTATAAATTTTAAAAGATGGGACTAAATTATAGATTTTAAAAGATTGGAGGGAGTGATGGCAAATAAACAAACTATTTAATTTTTTAATTGATTTTAAAAATTTTAAAAATAAAAATAGGAGGGTGAGAGTGGGACGGGCAAAAAATATTAGTTCGCATGAATTCCTTGGAATTAGGGGGAATTGAAATCTAATTCCACCACTTTCTCATGTTTGGTTCAAGTTTTCCAAGTTATTGGAATCCCTCGTGGCTTCAACTTTCCATCAAATGAGGGAAAGTAAATTTCATCCATTCTATGATGAAATTCAATTCCTTTGTTGAAGGGAATTGAAATTTGATCATACTACCCTCATCAATCTTTTGGTAACTTATTCATATATTGAATAAAAATATTTTTTTTATTTCGGGTCGGTTTCTAATTCATATATTCGGGTCGGGTCGGGTGAAACTTTATTTTGGTCGGGTCGGTTTTTTAAGTGTGATGTTCGGGTCGGGTCGAGTTCGGGTTTAAGGTGAAAAACACCCGACCCGAAAATATATATAATTTTACCTTATATATTTAGGAATAATTACAATAATACCTCTCTATATATAATTTTTTTCAATTAAGTCATTGTTTTTATTGAATAAAAATAATTTTTTTATTATTTCGGGTCGGGTCGGGTTTCTAATTCATATATTAAGGTCGAGTCGAGTAAAACTTTATTTTGGTTGGGTCGAGTCTCGGATGGAGGTTCCCTTGTTCTCGGGTCGGGTCAAGTAAACCAAAAACCCGACCCATGGCCATCCCTAATTGAAATGATTTTAACTTATGATGTTTATTAACATGATTTTTATAATTTATTGAAATGAATAATCAATTAATAAAATTAAAATTTAATTTTTTTTAAATTTTTATAATATATTACTACATGTAATTTATAAAACAAACTAAAATTAAACAAAAAAAAACAAGAAGGACAATTATGTCATTTTACATTACTGAAATCAAATTCATCTCACATGTAGGGGTGTAAACAAGCCGAGTCGAGCTCGAGTATCGCAAAGCTCGACTCGAACTCGAAAACTTTAAATGTAAGCTCGACTAGACTCGAAAACTCGCGAGCCTAAAATTTTCAAACTCGACTCGAACTCGAAAGATAATATTGAAACTCGACTCGAACTCGAATATGCTCAAACTCAAAAAAAGAAATTCAGGAGCTCGATTGAAGCTCGAGACTCGAGCTCGATTGAAGCTCGAGACTCGAGCTCGATTGAAGCTCGAGACTCGAGCTCGATTGAAGCTCGATTCAAGCTCAAACTCGAACTCAAACTCGATTCAAGCTCGAACTCAAACTCGAAGTTGAACCTACAAAAATCTTATATTGCATTTAAAATATATAAATAATTTTCCCTTTAATCAACCATCACCAATACATTATAATATGAATGTATGAACTATAAAAAATATAAAAAATAAAAATACAATTACAAGAAACTTAAGATAATTAATATATGGTGCAAATCCACTAGGAGGAAGCCCGAGACAGTACACTACCCACGTGAACCCACCGAGGAAGACCCATGCTGGTCAGCCATCCACCGAAACCAATGTTGCTGTCGCCCATACTGGCCATGCTCGAATCCATGCCCTGCAGACACACAAAACAAGGGACAGAGCACCAAGCACAACAAGGGACAGAGCCTGCAAATGCTGGCCATGCTCGAATCCATGCCATTACACGTCATTTAGAAACAACCTGTTAAAAAAAGACTAATAGGTATAATAGAAAACGAGTTAGTTTTGTTTGTCTGGACTCTGGAACAAGTGGGTTGTCGGGGTTAGGATCAGTCAGTAAGGAGCAGATTGAGAGCAAAACCTGTTTTTCACCAGTGTTAGTTTTGTTGACAATGTTTATACATTGTACTATTTTAACCATGATATTAGCAGGAGTAAGGACAGACCTTGGAAATGGTCAGTGCAGGGCTCCATTGTAGGATATCAAGACAAATGCTCTCGTTGCTGTTGATGTTTGGATGGAAGACCTTGGTTCTAAATGCAACCTATACAACAAAACAACGTTGTCCATGAAAAGAGTGTGTAGAGTATCATACGAACAATCATCAACACTAGAGTAAAACATCGCGGGTGAAGTAAATTACCTTAGGAGGCTTGAAAGGGTAGTCCGGAGGAAAATGAATCATAACTAAAAATACACCTCCAGCATAAGGGTTATCGGAAGGGCCCACAATTGTTGCTTGCCAATGAAACATGTCTTGAGCTACAGGACCTATTACAAAAAAAAAGCATCCAAAGGTTACCTAAATGTCATCCATTGATGCACAAGTCAAAGTTCAGATAATAATAATGAACAGTCTGAATCGGATCAAGCAATTCTAGTATAGGAACCGAAAAGCTTGTCGATTAAATCAAAATCAAGTTGGAAGGCAAACAGACTACATGAAGATCAAGGCCTAAGGAAGGGATTTGCTCATTTTTCATAATGAAAACCTTCATTTTCAACAATAAGCAGCCCTAACGTATATAAGGGTAAACGAGCTAAAGCAAATACAAGGAGTCAAGTTTGGAGCTTTGGGGTTTTAAATTTTTAATCGATTTTATTCATAAGCTAAAACTAAGTACGCAGTTAAAAACAATGAAAAAGGTAGGGTAAGCAACATAAACAATGAGATCAAAGTATGGTATTGTTGGTAAAGATATATTGACGTTAGGCGGTAGAAGATGAAATGTTACCAGCACTACAAGAAGTGGGTGGATCTTTCTACAAATCCTTGAGTTCCTTCAAAATCCGCTTTGAAGCAATGACGCTCGAACAGAAAAGAATGCAACAGAATAGAGGACAAGACAAAAATTCTTTCTAGATGGACAGGAGCCAGGAGAGAAAAAAAAGAAATGAAAAGAAAGCTAAAAATATAGAAGGGAAGAACAAGTTAGAAAAGTATAAAGCTTTGAATTCAAGGATCAAACTTTGAAGGCAGAGAGATCTCTATCCTCTTCTTCACCCTCAAATCCCTTGACTTTGCACTTGAAGCTTCAAACTAAGACACACAGAGAGAGCAATTTTGCTATTAGGGCTGTGCGGCTATGTTTGGTATTTTGTGTGCGTGAGTTTAGTTTAGGTTTAGTTAAATTTAGGTTTCATATTAATTTTTTGGTAAATTAAGTTATAGTCCCCCAAACTTGAGCACGCTTTTGTAAATCCTTAATTTAATTCTTGATTTGTATGTTGAATTTTACGTTTATTTAAATTTAGTCATTAGTTTAATATGTATATGCATGTTTAATAAATTTATAGTTTGGTATGTTATATTTTAATTTTTGTATTTCAATCACATTTGTTTAAATTTTCTTATTTGTTTTAAATGTTCAGGTGTCATTTATGTTATTTTTCATTTTATTTTAGCTTAAACCGAATAGTATCAATTGCATATAAGACCCTATAGTTTATGCGCATTTTGTATTTAAGTCATTGGTTTAATTCCAATTTTGTAAGTTCAATTTTACATTTACGTGAATTTAATCATCATTCTAAAGTTAGTATATTTAGCTTAAATTAGTCCTCACGTTTAGGTTTCTCTTAATTTAGTCTCTGTTTAGGATTGTTTTCTTTAATTAGTTGTGTATATTTATTTTGCATGTTGATATATTTATGTATAAGTATGCTAATGATTTATTTAGGAGTCACATAACATCATTTTACATAATTTGTATGTGACTTTCATGTGCATAACTTAACTCCTATCATATAATCGGGTATAGGGATTAAGGTTTAGGGTTTAAGGCTTGTAGTTTAGGGTTTAGGATTTATGAAATAGATTTTAGGGTTCATTACAAAGACATTAATTAATCGACTTAATATCGATTTATGAGGTAAGTACAATTTAGGGTTTAGGGTTTAGACTTTATGATTTATGTTTTAGGGTTTAGGGTTCATTATAAAAGATATTAATTAAAATTTGAGGGTAGTTGTATTATATAATTTTTAATATATTTTTAAAATGTTATAATTATCAATAGTGTATTTTTAATAATGTAATTTTAAAAAATCTAAAATTATAATATAATATTTTTTCGAGCTGCTCACGAGCTTTTCGAGTCGAGTATCGAGTAGCTCGTTTCGGCTCGTTAAAAACTCGAGTCGAGCTCGAGTCGAGTTCATTCGATCCGAGTATTTTTTCGAGCCTTGATCGAGTCGATCTCGAGTAGCTCACGATCTGTCTCGTCTCATTTACAACCCTACTCACATGTCTGCGAACCAAACAGAATATGGAATTGGATTCCAATTCAATTCCTGCCAACCAAACAGAATATGGAATTGGATTTCAATTCCTGACATGTGAATAAAAATGAAAACTCAGAAGAGAATGATTCATCATCTTCATACACAGCAAAGCACAAGATGCAAGCACCAAGTACCTTACATTGTGGTACATGTATCAAAAACATAAGGAAAAACCATGGACAACATTCTGATCGGGACAGAGCTATGTTGCTCGGACTCTTCATTTTTTATTAAGTACCCGTGCCCAATACTCAAGTCCGACACTTGGATATAGGGTATGACCTCCAAGGATCCTTCAAGCAGAGAGACTTGGAAAAATCAAGCTATACCCGTCTGTCACTTACACCCGAGTCCGAGCAACATAGGGACAAAGTACAAGATTAAGATTAGTTTCAGCCTTCATTCTTTAAAACTAGAAGGAAACCAACACGAAGTTCAAAATGGCCGTCACACAGCCCATAACAAATAAAAAAATAACGTGCAGACAGGGTTCATTCTCTGATTGTTAAAGATAAAGAGTAAAAATATAACTATTTGGACTGTATAAAGAAAATCAACCTGGGGAGAAACTCTGTCAATATAGAGAAATTAGGAGAACGAGTAACAGCTCCCATGAAAAGAACAACATTTGTATGCCTCAACCTTAGCATGATTTCAACCTGCACAGGGTAATCAAACACCGATGATCAATAAAGTCATTCAGCTATACATAAAAGTTGAGCCGACAAACATGAGAAGAAATAAACATATATAAGAAGTAACTTTCTGGGCTCACTTCACATTTAAACTGAACTAATGCATCACCAGGGAAGTCTTGATCTAGAAACTTCTTCACAGCAACCTCCTGAAGAGAAAACAAAGACAATTAGACAAACCCCAAAATGTAAAAACCATTAGAAGACATTAAAGAGAGGTTTCGAACAACCCATATAGTTTAATCAATCAATAAAAGAATTATTTAATAGAAATTGCTGCTGATCTCTTCGTAGACTTGCCACAGCAGTTGGAGATTTTGTTAGATTTTACTAACTTCACACCACATATTACCAGAATTACTCAATCACATTGATCTAATCTTTTTTTCCTGCTACAGAACTTGGCATAAACAATGCCAATGTCACGACCAGGGATTTAAATAACGTTCGCGGCCGTGTTTTCGGTCTCGTTT
This sequence comes from Hibiscus syriacus, assembly GCF_006381635.1. Lineage (NCBI taxonomy): Eukaryota > Viridiplantae > Streptophyta > Magnoliopsida > Malvales > Malvaceae > Hibiscus > Hibiscus syriacus. The sequence continues at coordinate 1,187,076 of NW_024062925.1, read as the reverse complement.
ATCGCGATTGAGGACATAACATATGTTATTGCGGTCACTGTGGGTGTCGCGTTGTGAATATTTTTAAATTTCGCACAACTTATCCTAATACATAATAATTATAATTATAATTATAAAATCTCATTTTTAATAATTTTTATAATATTTTCTAAGCGAAAATGACATATATATTATATAGTTTAATCAAATAGAAAACTTTAGAAACTCAGTGATAGAATAAAATTACTAAATCAAATAGAATTAAAATAAAAGTATAAAATTTAAATTGCAGAAATTTAGATTACTAAAATTATGACTAAATTAAATAAAAACTAAAATTTACATTCTAAACTAAAGATTAAATTATAAATTTTAAAAGATGGGACTAAATTATAGATTTTAAAAGATTGGAGGGAGTGATGGCAAATAAACAAACTATTTAATTTTTTAATTGATTTTAAAAAATTTAAAAATAAAAATAGGAGGGTGAGAGTGGGACGGGCAAAAAATATTAAGGCTCTTGGAGTGGAAAACTCCAAACCTTTCTTCTTTTATTCTCTCAACACTCAATTCTCTCAACTCTTGACTCCCAAATTTTAAGGTGATGTTTGGTTCGCATGAATTCCTTGGAATTAGGGGGAATTGAAATCCAATTCCACCACTTTCTCATATTTAGTTCAAGTTTTTCAAGGGAATTGGAATCCCTCATGGCTTCAACTTTCCATCAAATGAGGGAAAGTGAATTTCATCCATTATATGATGAAATTCAATTCCTTTGTTGAAGGGAATTGAAATTTGATCATACAACCCTCATCAATCTTTTGGTAACTTATTCGTATATTGAATAAAAATATTTTTTATTTCGGGTCGGGTTTCTAATTCATATATTCGGGTCGGGTCGGGTCGGTTTTTTTAAGTGTAATGTTCGGGTCGGGTCGAGTTCGGGTTTAAGGTGAAAAATACCCAACCCAAAAATATATATAATTTTACCTTATATATTTAGGAATAATTACAATAATACCTCTCTATATATAATTTTTTTCAATTAAGTCATTATTTTTATTGAATAAAAATAATTTTTTTATTATTTTGGGTCGGGTCAGGTTTCTAATTCATATATTAAGGTCGGGTCGAGTAAAACTTTATTTTGGTCAGGTCGGGTTTCGGATGGAGGTTCCCTTGTTCTCAGGTCGAGTCGGGTAGACCAAAAACCCGACCCAACCCGACCCATGGCCATCCCTAATTGAGATGATTTTAACTTATGATGTTTATTAACATGATTTTTATAATTTATTGAAATGAATAATCAATCAATAAAATTAAAATTTATTTTTTTTTAAATTTTTATAATATATTGCAACATGTAATTTATAAAACAAACTAAAATTAAGCAAAAAAAAACAAGAAGGACAATCCTATCAATTTACATTACTGAAATCAAATTCATCTCACATGTCTGCGAACCAAACAGAATATGGAATTGGATTCCAATTCAATTCCTGCCAACCAAACAGAATATGGAATTGGATTTCAATTCCTGACAGATTCTAATTCCTTCACAGATTCCAATTCCCTCAGAAATATTCCAGCGAACCAAACGCCACCTAAGGCTCTTAATTTTTTACCTTCGATGAAAGTCTGTTCTGTTACTCCTCTTCTTCACCGACGGTAAAGCATAACCGACGTAAGATTTTCTTCCAAAATAACTTTGTTTTGCCAATTTGTCTCCTCTCCGTTTTAATCATTGTCTCTTTGGTGAGCCTTGATTTTTAAACTCTTGATAATCAATATGCTCTCTCTCTTGATTTTTTGGGTGTGAAATTAGGTTTTCTTAATTTTTTGGCAGTAACAGTGGAATAACGTTAATAGCGTCCTGTTATCGACGCTATCCACCTTTACCCGTTAGATTGTGGACTCGATGGACCGCTATCGACGGGAATCTACTACCCAACTTGAAATTCGTTAATATCAGTTTTGGACGGTGGCGTTACCGCGAAATAACGGCCGCTATAACGTTTGCGTTCCGCTATTTGAATCCCTTCACGACTCGGTGAAAGATTAATAAACCTAGGAAATTTTGGCATGTAGCAGTAGCACTGTTATTGTGGTAACTGTGACATCTAGTAGTATGTTATTCCTTAAAGTTCCATGAAATGAAATGTAGAAGCAAATGTAACTCACAGTGCCATTCCAATCTGCTCGGTAGACCTCACCATATGATCCTGCAAGGCAAATGTTCACTTATTATGGAAATATGGACTGGTAGAGAACAATCAAGTCATGTTCAAGCAACTCAGTCAAAAAAAGAGGTCATGTTCAAGCAACTACTACATTCTATGATTGTAGATATAATTAAATATGAATATAAAAAAGAATTCAAACTGAGATAGCTCCTATTCTTAAATCAACAGAACCAAAAAACTGGCATAACCTATTTCACAAACAACATTTGCAGATATCTAGAAGACTTGCACAATCCTGCGCAGATAGTGTGAACTATACCGGATTGACCTCTAGAGGTGTGGTAAACCGAATGTCAGTTTAGGCAGAGATATAATATACTGATAAATGATAGATTAATCTGAGATTGGAGAGTAGGATGCACAGTCAAACAATTAATAGATTTTTGGCTGATTAGATTCAGATTTTCATATTGTACGTCCAACCACTATAAACAGAAAAACCAGGACATCCTACCAGAACTTCTTTAATTGGGTTACAAGCTGTATCACGTTAATAATTGAAATATGCTACCCAGAACTAAAAAGAACAATGGAAATTGGCGCGACAGACATGTATTAAAAGGAAAAATACTTATTGTGCTGTTATGAAACCTTACCAATACCAATGCGATCACCAATTTGAAGATTCTCCCATGGAATTTCCCATTCCGAAACTTCTCTTAGTATAGGGTAAATCTTCTCACTGCGACCATTGCTACCCAGATGCAAATCACTATCTGTGCTTTCAATCATTTCCAATGCAGATTCTTCATTGAAACCAGTACCAAAAGTCCTTTGTATTAGTTTCTCATCCATGGCCAAGACATTTTCTGGCTGTATTTGGAAAAACCCATTAGTAAAGAAGGAAGACTTACGAACTTGTATCCAACCATCAGCTGAATTACCAAGAAGAAATCCCTTGTTTGAACCACCGTATATAACATTAGAATTTATCACATTAGTTTCCAACTCCCTTTGGTGCTTAGCCATTTGCTTTTGCCTCATATTGGAATTAATATTTTCTGAAGCAACCACATTTGTCTCTTTCACTACTTGTCCAGGCATACTTTGTTCACTAAGATCCTGAGAACTAATATCCATGAACAAATCTGGAGGAGGTGATGCACCACTCTCCAATAAAACAGCATGCAATTTCTGAGCAAACTCCGGGTCCTTTGCTGCGCTAATAACATACTTCGACACATTTTTAACCTTTCTCTTTTGTGCTGATGAAGGTTTTTCATGAATGCCAGAAAAGCTATCACTATAGTTAGGTGCTGAGGAAAGAAGCTTCCCTAACTCCTGTTCAGTTCTCTCAGCAGCATCTCTTCTGGCAAGGCCCCTTCCATCTTCATTTGTCTGACTGCTCGCAAATTCAGCTGCCCTCATGGCACCAGTTTTAATTCCCATATTTAGAGCAGCTGAAGCTGCCAAATTTTCAATTTCTTTGTCAAATACCAAACACGAACCTTGAGAGGCTTCATTAAAGCCCCTTACATCCAGTGCAGACCTTAGGAGCTGACAGCTTGGTACTTCAGCAGGAATCAGTGTTCCGGGAGCACCCATCAGATCGATAATATATTCACTGCATTATTTCAGATAATCGTACATCATCAAAACTTGTGGCAACACAATATAAAAAATTTCACATTGGCTTGACAACAAAACTGCATAAAGCAGAAGACAGGATGGCACTAAAAAAATAAATAAACAGATGTGTATTTAGCATAAAAGGGGAAAAATATCAACCTAATAACTGGTTCGGACAATTTTTTTAACTTGTATGACAACATGCTGAGGAAAGTATTAGAGAAAAAAGACCCCAATGTGCACAAATTCTAGAAATGCAATGATTGGTTAGTAAAATCAAAGAATAATTTCTAGATGCCAGCAGGAGGATACTACCTTCCATTGTTGATTCTAACCAAGTTCACTGCTCCATCGTCTGTACCAGTGTAATAGCTCCCTTTGACTAGCATGCATGGGAGATTAATTCTATCAGCTAGAACCTAGAAGCGGAAGCAAGAGAGAATTTCTCTTAAAAGGCACACACACATTTATCACCGATTCAGGGTAAAATGCAAAAAGGGGCAGGATAATCTGACTAGCTAAAAAGAAAACACACTCCTTTCATGGGCTAATTTTAACATTATGGAAATAAGATGATTTAAAACCTTAAACAGCAGGGCTCTGTGGCGCGAAAGTCCAACATCAAGTCTTCCCAATGGAAGAATGATATTGTTAAGAGAATTCCGTAACTCATAACTTCTCAAGGTCCACATTCGCAACATTTCTTCAGCACCAGCTACTGGCCCACCCATTCTGTTGACAACCATTTCTGCAATTTTCTGAATCAAGTCACTCAAAAACAGGCCATGGCCTAAAGCTAGGGACTGCACATATATGTTATACACTCTTTTCTCAAGTGCTTGCAGTTCAGGATCAAGCAACCGGTTAACCAAAATTACTTCATAATCAACCTTTTCTGACACTGATACTGCTTGAAGATCAATCAAAGATGGCATCTTCCCTTCCAGACCAAGGGATGAGGCAATCCCATACACGTCATAAAATCCATCCACAATTTTTTCATTATAGTTTACCACATTATAGTTCTGCAAATAACACACAACATACGAATCAGTTTTCCTCAAAATAAAAAAGAAGAAAAAAAATCAACTAATGAGTCCTGGCACTTGTCTCACAGGTGACATGAACAGGAACCTTTCAGCATGTACAGCTAATCTGAGGAAAGGCAAGTGATTTAATAGTAAAAAAATCCATAATAAAAACTAATATCAACTAGTATTCATATCCTTATCAGCATTTCCTAAACAGTATTCTACTGAAATAATTGAACCAGAAAAATAAAATAGAATCATAATAACAGGAAAGGCAAGTGCAACACTAGCGTTCCCTACTAATGAAACAGGAAATATATAAGTTCTCAAAAAAACATTCATGTAAAGTTTCTGGCAAGATACCTTAAAGAAAAAAGAGCTTCCCAATTAGCTATAATTAAAAAGGTCTCTGGCATAATATAGCAGAGCTTAAAGATGAAAGGAAACGTTCAAATAATAGAAACACACCCTAAAGCTGGCAAGTGACCGGCAAAACTTCAAGTAGTAAAGATGAGCAATTATAGGATAAAATCAATGAAAACCAAGAAGAATGTGTCAATGCTATATTTAGCATAACTTCAATTAATAGAAGTAGCAGGATTAATCAAGCTTGACATGCAAATCAAAAGCATCTGTACGGAGAAACAATAATAAGAAATTTTTAACAGTTGAGTTTTTTTTTATCAGAATCAATCCATGAATAATGGAGAACACAAATGGAAAATAAATAGACATACTAGAAATCATTTAATGAGAACATATGAAATGCGACCAAAACATATAAAAGTAATAGATATAGTGGCATTATCAACAGAATAAGGAGGAAAAGGCTGTTGGATATTAAACCGATTCAAACAAGAACTGAAATTCGGATAACCTATAAGTGAATAATATAATATTTTTTCAAATATATTTGTAACAAGAAATCACATATTACCCGATAACGAATCGAGAGTAACTCGACAAAAGCGTTGGCGTCGGAGCCGGCGCCGGCGAGGCTAATTGTTTTAGCAGCGTTGATCTGAGCCGTCTCGGGATCCGAAGCACTGATCGCCAACGCCAACTGCAACTGAAACTCTTCTTCCAATAAATTAAAATCCACTTCATCCCCAGCCGTCCGATCTCCCCCGATCGATTCAACGACCCCGATTCTCCCCATTGTACCCGAACCAATTGAAGACGCCGAAGAAGAAGAAGTTCCTTGTCCCGTCACGTTAGGACTCGGACTCGAGCTGATCACCGGCTGCACTTCCGCCAATCGTTGGTGCTCATTTAAACCACCGCCGATGTGGAGTTTCCGCAAGAGATGCTTCATTTTCGGCATCGATCATCAACGACGACTTCTTTTCCGTTCGCCGCTTCTTCTTTCGATCTCTTTCTCTCTCTCTCTCTCTCTCTCTCTCCTTCGAATTTTTTTTGTTAAAAATTGTATTATTGTTATATCGGTGTTTTCTATTTTTTATTGAATTCTATCTGCAGTCTTAACCTACGCCCACTAGTTTAAAAGCATATTCGCTTAACCTGCGCACTCTTCTCCGCTAAGCTACCCGTAATTGAAAAGACTTAAATTAACCGCTCACCCATTCCCTCCAATTCACACAAAAATAATTTTAATTAATTCTACTTCTTCCGTTACTGATACTATTTGTATACATTTAACATCTTGCTATTAATGCTATTTAATGTGTATATAATTTCGAGTAAATTCGGATTATCTTATTAATTTTTGGTCTATTTGTCGTTTTGTTTCATTAATGTGCTGAATTTTCGAATCTAGTCTATTTATTTTAGTTTAGTATAATTTGATCCCTAATTTTTAATATATTATTACGTTTAAATCAACAACATTGTTCATTATTGTTAAATTGATGAGGTAGACTTTTTTTAAAATAATCTTATTGTTAGACTAAATAATTTATTATTAATTAGTTAGGGTATATTATATTTTTATATATCATTAAATGTTTTATAAAAAAATAATAAAATATCAAATTAAAATGAAGGGATTGAATCTAAAATTTAGTTAGGGTAAAAAAATCTAGTGCTATAAAAATTAGCTGACTCTATTCTCATATGTAATGGGGTAAGGGGGAGGTAGGGTAGTAGGTTGCCTCCAACGTCAGGTTGAGAGCAGCTTCCGTAGAAGATCTCCGTTATGATAATTTTACCTAATATATTATATAGTTCAAGTATGGAAGATAATTCATAACCCTTTGAATATAACTTCTTAATTTTTAATTTAATGTATGAACCAACTTATTGGTGGTTAAAGGAATCACTGTTGTTCCTAGAGGCCACAGGTTCAAGCACTAACGGCTGTAGCAGCAGGGTGATAGAGCGTTCATTGTCAATAAATATATTTTTTATAAACTCAAAAATTAAATTTATTTATGTTATTTTTAAGAGTAAATTATAATGACAATCTCTAAATTTTTAGAGTGTTTTTAATTTAATCATTTGATTTTTAAAATTTAAATTAACATGGTTGATCCTCGCTAAATATTATTTATATTTTTTTTTCAAATTTTTACTAATAAAATAATGATATAAATATTATCTTATTAAAAGATATTAATTTATTAAAAAATAATATATAATATATTAAATCAACTATTGTTAATAATAATTGACGAAAATAACTAAAATGAAACTAAATTAAATATTAATAATTCTTATATAAATTTTAGAAGTCCGAATGATGAAATTGCAAGCAGACTAAAATTTTAGAGGTATTTGCCATTTTTAACTTATTAAACAATCCATTCGTGCATCCCATCAATTACTTGCACATGCATTTTACTTATTTATTAATTAAATTTTAAATATATTTTTGTGGCGAATAGCCTTCGATCCATGAACTGTCAATTGCTTGACCAAAATAAATAAAATTTGTTCTAATAATTAATTAAAAGAAGAAGTTTAACTAACAAAATTGTTTATTAAAAAAAAACAAGTTGGAGTTGTAGTTTGAGATTTTGAGAACCTTCCAAGAAGAAACTTTTCTAATGGGTTAAAAGAACATTTCATCCTTAAACTCTGTAATATTTTCTTAGGTTTGTCCTGGAACTTATTGGAGCACTATTAGTCTGAGCTTGGGATTTGTTTTTTTCATGTTTACCACATGTCACAATGAGATTGTGCTACAACATTAGAATGAGAAAATTTATCAACTTGCAAACGATTGTTGTGGATTAAAAATTATTTATGGGATCAATTTAGAAAATATTTTTAATTTTAAGGACTAAAACATGTTTTATCCCTTTTTGTAATATATTGACTTGCGGAACAAGCTGGCAAACAACGGCATGTGCCTCGAGGCTTGCTAAGGTTGCTCCAACTCCCATAGTCCCATTCCCACATAATATGTTTTCAGGTTAAGTTTAGCGGCGGCGCAAAACAATATTGTTTAATTAATCAATGTTATTTTTATTTTTGAAATTCTTTAATAAATATTAAAATTAATAAATTGTAATATTTTCATTTTTGTGAATATATACTTTTTACATAAATTGTTTTTTTCATTCACATTGAATAAACTTTTATTTAAAATTATATGAATGCGTTCGTGATCCAGAAATTGTTGCACAAATTTTGCCACCTAGTCGATGCAATTATACCTAATACCTAACTTTACGAGTTATGCACAATGCGCATTAAAATAATTTGAATTTTTAGGATAATTTTTCTACGCTCGACGAGCACAATAAGTATTATTAATTTAATTTATAAAAATTTAAAATTCTAAAAGATTTAACGTATAATTATAAATTAATTAAGAAATTAAAAGGTAAATTATTTAAAATAAAGGGTAATCTATACCAGTAATCACCTAACTATTGTCCCTTTTTATTTTAACCATCATTTATGAAATTTTATCAATCATGTCACTCAACTATTTAAATGCATTCTATTAAGTCATTTGTCATTAATATTTAATAGAGAAGCTCATGTGGCAGTATAATTACACATTTGGTCACTATTACTTATATATTCTATCAATTTGATACTAATTGTAATAAATTAAAATAAAAAAGAACTGATTTTATTCTTTCATATATAATAATGATATATACATGGAGTATTATTTAGCCATCAATCGTGTCTTTGCCATTATCAATTCAAGCACTATATCTTTCAACATATAAATATTGATTCAACAACAACTTTTATATTTATTTTAATGTAATATGTATATTTTTTACTTTAAAAAATTATTAGAAATTATACCGCCACAAAAAAAATATGATAATAATAAAGAAAGGAAATATATAATAATAAAAAAGATATCATTTTAAATTATTTAATTTTCTGGATTCTGGGATGTGGTCAAATGGTTGAGAGTTATCTTAGAAAATATATCATCTTGTACTTACTCTAAATTAATATGAATTTTAAAAGCTTTTTCTTATAACATGTAAATAAAGTTTCTCAACTAAAAAAAGATTAATTATGTATTTAATCACTTAAATATAACTTTGGTTTGGTTAGGTTATCTAATTATTTGTTTTTTCAAAATATTCACTAATGTTAGGTTTTGATTTCGTTTTGATAATCTATTGTTAAAAATTACCATAACTATTGACTTGAAATTTTTTATTTTTTCAATGATGATTTGGCATTATCTTATGGTGACATGTTAACATCACCGTTAATTTTTTAACGATTGTTGATCAAAATAAAATAAAAAATGTAAAGTTAGTGATTATTTTGAAAGGGAAAAAAACAAATAGTTTGGTGACTAAAACGAACCACAC